>NC_058130.1:669591490-669613902 GCF_016433145.1 Gracilinanus agilis | reverse complement strand
CTGTCACTTTGAATCAGTTCATTCTAGGCTTCTCAAGATTAATCTGAAGTTATTCCTTTAATCATATAAAATAGTGCAATAATATTATTTTTTTGTTAATTTCATATCTTGTTCATTTTCCAGTTGAGCAATTCCTCAGATACTCATTCTTTGCAACCTCAAAAGGTACCATACATATTATGAAAATATTTAGCCAAATCTCAAAATTTATTTATCATCTCCAGATAATCTGATAAATACAGCTTAGTGTTGATAAGGAGTGAGGAGAAAGAAGATCTTTTAGCTCATGCTTTCAGCTCTGTCTACAGGAGCATGGAGTTTATTATATACATTTCAAGACTCATTTCACGCAAAAGAAATCCCAGGAAACTTTGCAGATGAGCAGAAGTTACAAATTATCTTATATCAAAACACAAAAAATCTCATTTGACCTCAAAATAGAACAAGGCCAAGGCTCAATATTGGCTGGCCCATTATTGAAAGCTAAATCTGGGAACACTTTCTCAGGGATGAATAGCCCCCACTGGAGGAGGTTTTGTCTAAATTTTGTCTATCATTGACCTTGATGTGTCTATAAACAGATTAGATTAGATTAAATAAGATGAGATAAATAAATTAGATAAAAAAATAGATGAATAAACTAATTATATAAATAAATAAGATTAGAACAAATATCTTCCTTAATCTAACATTTCTCTCTAGTTTCCCTTTCTTTGATCTTTTAGTTCCTTCTTCTCTCCTCTTTGCCTGAAAATAATTTCTAATTTGACGAGTTCAGATGACAGGAAGGTTCACAACATTAGTTGCTTTCTCTTTTTCTCCTTACACTTCTAATTATATATGTGGATTATTTAAAATCATTATTCTTCCCACTTTTCCTGAGGAATTTCTCTTCTCTTCTTTCCCTTCTCTTTTCTTTTTTGAAAATATCATCAAGATATAGTAGAATGACTCTCAGGCCTTCTCTTTAATTAGATTCCTCCTGTGTCTCCTGATCATAATAGAGTTTAGAGGATATGCATGTATCATTGCTCCATCTTAGAATGTAAACAGATTATTCTTATTTAGTCCTTTATGATTGTTCATTTGAATTTACTTTGTATCTATCAAATTATTCTTATGTTTGAATTTCAAAGTTTGTATACAATATTGATCTTTGTATCAGGAATGTCTGGAAGTCCTCTCTTTCTTTAATAACTATTTCTCCCTATATGACTTGCATTTGAATCTATTTTGCTTCACTCATTTGATTTGTTGGTTTAATATTTTTATTATATAAGGGAGAAATTTCCTTTTTAAATTCACTATAATTTTTATGAATTTTGTTACTTCAGTACAGAATTTAACTTTTGTGCCATCCAAGGTTCATTTTGGTTATTTTTCCATAGTTCATTTTTTCCCACTCCACAACTCTCATTTATAAAATCAAACCAAATCTTAATAAAAAAAAATCAGCTTACTTTTAAATAAAAAAAAATTAACTTCAATTTTCCTCCCTATCTCTCACTCTTCCCTTTCCCATTAAAAAGGCAAACAATACACTACATATTGTATGTGTGAAGTGATGTAAAACATTTATATATTAATCACATTGAAAGAAAAGTGAAAATAAATAATATTCCGTTTGGACTTATAGTTCATTAATTTCCTCTTCCAAAGTGAATAGCATTTTCATCATGAATCTTTTTTTTTAAACCCTTAACTTCTGTCTTGAATACTGTGTATTGGATCCAAGGCAGAAGTGTGGTAAGGGCTAGGCAATGGGGGTCAAGTGACTTGCCCAGGATCACAGAGCTGGGAAGTATCTAAGGCCAGATTTGAACCTAGGATTTCCAGTCTTTAGGCCTGACTTTCTTTCTTTTTTTTGGATTTTTTTTTAAACCCTTTTACTTCGGTGTATTGTCTCATAGGTGGAAGATTGGTAAGGGTGGGCAATGGGGGTCAAGTGACTTGCCCAGGGTCACACAGCTGGGAAGTGGCTGAGGCCGGGTTTGAACCTAGGACCTCCTGTCTCTAGGCCTGGCTCTCACTCCACTGAGCTACCCAGCTGCCCGACAATTTGGTTTTGAAGAATCGTATTGTTTAATTTCCAATTGGTTTTTGACTTGCCCGTCCAGGTGCCGTTACTGATTATTATTTTTATCGCATTATGATCTGAGAAGGTTACATTTATTATATCTGCTCTTTTGCATTTGTTTGCAATGATTCTATGCCCTATTACATGGTCAATCTTTGTAAATGTACCATGTGCAGCTGAAAAGAAGGTGTATTCCTTTTTGTCCCTATTTATTTTTCTCCACATATCAATTAGATCTAATTTTTCTAGGACTTCATTCATCTCTCTTACCTCTTTCTTATTTATTTTTTGGTTTGATTTATCTAGATCTGACAGAGGAATATTTAGATCTCCCACTATTATGGTTTTACTATCTATTTCCTTCTTGAGCTCTGCCAGTTTCTCCTTTATGAATTTGGATGCTATACCACTTGGTGCATATATATTGAGCAGTGTTATTTCCTCATTGTTTATACTGCCTTTAATCAGGATGTAATGACCTTCCCTGTCTTTTTTAATCATATCTATTTTTACTTTGGCTTTGTCAGAGATCATGATAGCCACTCCTGCCTTCTTTTTCTCATTTGATGCCCAAAAGATTTTGCTCATACCCTTAACCTTGAACTTGTGTGTGTCCACCCGCCTCATATGTGTTTCTTGTAGTCAACCTATGGTAGGATTTTGGTTTCTGAACCACTCTGCTATTTGCTTCCGTTTTATGAGCAAGTTCATCCCGTTCACATTCAGAGTTACAATTGTTAGTTGTGTGTTCACTGACATTTTTTGTATCCTCCCCTAGACCCACTCCTTCTTACTGCACTATTTTCTTTTACACCAGTGGTTTGCTTTCAGCCAGTATCCCTTATCTCCTCCCTTGATTGACTTCCCTTTCTGTCCCCTCCCTTGTTGTTCCCTTCTTTTTGTTTTTTTAAAGACTGAATGAATTCCCTCCCCCTTCTTCTTCCCTCCCTTTTTGGCCTCCCCACTCCCCTGCTCCCTTTGGTTTATCCCTTCTGACTTTCTCAGTAGGGTTAGATAGAGTTTTTTATCCAGATGGATAATAAAGCTACTCTTCCTTCTCCGGGTTGATTACACTGAGAGTAAGGTTTGATTATTACCTCTTAATGCTCTCTTCCTCTCCTTCTTATGGTAGTATTTATCCCCTCCCCTTCCCATGCCCTCTTTGTGTGTAATAGAATATCTTATTTTTCTTATTTACTCGGATTTTTCTTGGTGTCCCCTACTATTCCTCCCCTCTTTCCCACCCCCCATGTCATCTTAGACCATTTAGTATCCTGTCCTCTCCCTATGAATTATTCTTCTGGTTGCTATAATAGTGAATATTATAATAGTGTATAGAGTTCACTACAGAGAATTATACAGGGCATTTCTCCACCTAGTAATACAGATAATTAGATCTTATTTATGCCCTTAAAGAGTCAAGCTTAAAAGACTATGAGTTTTCTTTCTTTTCCCTCTGTTTCTTATTTACCTTTTCATCTTTCTCTTGATATCTGTGGTTGAGTGTCAAACTTTCCAATTAGTCCCGGTCTCTTTTGTGCAAAAACTTGGAATTCTTCAATTTTGTTGAATGCCCATACTTTCCCCTGAAAGTATATGGTTAGTTTCTCTGGGTAGTTGATTCGTGGCTGAAGGCCCAGCTCTCTTGCCTTTCTGAATATTGTATTCCAAGCCTTGCGTTCCTTTAGTGTTGAGGCTGCCAGATCCTGTGTGATCCTTATTGGTGCTCCTTGATATTTGAATTGTCTCTTTCTGGCTTCTTGTAAGATTTTTTCTTTGACTCGAAAGCTCTTCAATTTTGCTATTATATTTCTGGGTGTTGACTTTTCTGGGTCCAGTGTAGAGGGTGTTCTATGGATCCTTTCAATGTCTATATTGCCCTCTTGTTGTAGAACTTCAGGGCAATTTTGCTGAATAATTTCTTTGAGTATGGAGTCCAAGTTTTTATTAATTTCTGCCTTTTCTGGAATACCAATGATTCTCAAGTTATCTCTTCTAGACCGGTTTTCTTGGTCTGTCACTCTCTCATTGAGATATTTCATGTTTCCTTCTATTTTATCAGTCTTTTGACTTTGTTTCATTTGTTCTTGTTGTCTTGAGAGATCATTGGTTTCTAAATGTTCAATTCTAGCCTTTAAGGACTGGTTTTCGGCTCTAATGTTTTGGTTTTCCTTTTCAATCTGGTCATTTTTGGTCTTCAGTTGTCTTGTCTCACTTTCCAATTGCGAAATTCTGCCTTTTAAACTGTTATTTTCTTGCCAGATTTCTTCCATCTTCCTTAGCATTTCATTTTTAAACTCTTCCATAACTTGTGACCAGCTTTCATTTTTTGGGGGAGGTTTGGATTTTTGTTTTCCCTCCTCTGTTGTCTGGATTTTCTCTGTGTAGAAGTTGTCCAGTGTTCCAGAGTTTCTCTTGATAGTCTTTTTCTTCTGGACTTCCGTATTGCTGGCCATTGTTAGCCCCGCCCCTTTTCCGCTTTGTCTTTGCACTCAGGGTCTGCCTGGGCCTTGCAAGCTTGTGGGGGGGGGCCTCCTGGTAGTTCCCGGTCTGCCCCTCTGCCCGAGGTTCCTTCAGCAGTCTTTGGGGCTGCTTCCACAGCCACGCTCAGGTCTGCACTGGGTCCTCACTGGATGTCCAAGCCTGGGCTGGAGATCGTTATTCAAGCCTAGGGCACTGCCTTTGCCTGCGCTGATGCTCTTAGGGCACTGCCTTCACCCCCGCAGAAGGTAGTCTGTGGGCTGGAGATCTTTATTCGCCCCTGAGGCGATGCCTTCAGTGTTTGGGAAAGGCAGCGTTTTAGGGGCCTTTGTCCTGGCCGGAGGCAGTGCCTTCACCCACGTGGGGGCTCAGGGGAAGTCCCAGCCACCTGGGGTCCCTCGTCTTGCAGCGCACAGGTACGGGCTCAGGGGCTGCCAGTGATTTTCTGGTTGCCCCAGTCCTGTTTACCGCCTTGTGCGGTGTGGGGGGTGGGGGAGGGGCTTCTTCCTCTCGTGTTTTAGTGAGAGCTGTTTCACCCCTTTAAAGTGTGGAAATGCCCCGATTCTGCGTACCTTCAATGCTGCGCCCTGTTGTGGGGTTCCTTCGTTCCTCTGGACTCGTTTTTATTTCCCCTTGAGGGGTCCTGTGTGGTTTGGTCAGGAGAGATCAAGCAGCTGCTCCTTACTCTGCCGCCATCTTAACCGTGAAGTCCTGATTACATTTTAATCTGGTTTCTCCTTGTAAAACATCTAGCCCAGCCTTAAGGGCCTTTTTGGTTTAGGTAACATAATCACACCTATTCTGAGAGTCAGAATTACAGTTCAAATCATGACTCTACCTCTTATTAGTTTGTGATTATGAAAAAGTAATTTCATTTATCTGAACTTCAGCATTCTCATCTGTAAAATGTGTATTTTTACTACCAGTAGCTTATGGGAAAATGTTTTTCCGGGTTTAATTAATTAATTAATTAGTGTTTAATGATTTCAGGTGGAATCTCAGGAATAATTTATTATTTAATAAGAAATGTTGAATTGTAGAACTTAATCAGGAAATATCAAGACTTTTGTCATCTTAGAGCCAAAGATAGGAATGAATAAAGAAAATGACCTAGTAGAAGGGAGAGAAATAAGCACTCTGCTTAGATTACACATGAGAGTGGTCACCTCTAATCTCTTTTTACATAGAATTATGCATTCCATTTGGAAGTATGTTCCTAGATGTAATATAATATGTCGCAAGTCTTTACTATGAGTATGTTTGCTTCTATTAGGCTGAAACTTTAAAGTAATCACTCAAATATTTATTAAACATTTGCTATATATGCTGTCTAAGAAATTGAGTAGGATGAAAAAATTTAATTAAAATTTTTTTTGGAGCTCATGATATAGTTGTGCAGAAAAGACATATGTAGAAAAATATAAGCAATGATACAAAGCAATATATGAGAAATACTTGATGAATAATACAGAACTGGCTCTTGCCTTTCTATGACTCCTTTACCTTGAAGCATCTATATAATAAGCCCATCTGCTCCTTAAGAGATCTTATATGACATTCAGGTTTTAGAAAAGGAAGAGATATTGAGGAGCTTGGATATTAGAGATAACTTCACAGAAGATGTGAGACTTGAACTATGCTTTAAGCAGAGCCTTGAAGAATTACTAGATATTATATAAGTGGATAGGGGAAGGAGAGGAATTTCAGGCAGAGATAAGGGTGTGAGTAAATTGTAGGCTGAAATTGGAGAATATCAGCTAGTACATTTTAGGCTAAATGGTATACCTAAATGACTTTGTTAAGGTGTATGGAAGTAAAGGTATGTGGGAAGCTAAATTGAATATTAGATTTTACTTGGATAGGCAATGAAGAAATCATTTAAGGCTTGTGAGAAGTGGACATGCACAGAACAATGAGTTTATCAGATTTAGCTCTGGAAGGCACAATAAGGATCAAATAAAGCAATTTCCTAAGTAGAGTGGTAAAGTAATTTGTCCAAGTCAACTGATAATAAGCGTTCAAAAATTACTTTGGTAGAAGTATGTTGTATGGATTTGGATTTCTCTGTTTGTTTGTTGGATGATTGGAAGTACAATGGACAGCACAGAGGCTTTTGCAACAATTCTATCAGATTCTAGATTTCTCTGCTCTAGCTTCTGCTTATACAGAAGGGAATGAAAGAAGGATACATAAAACAAGCACTGAAAAAGGTGAATCTATGGGTGATTTTTGATTATCAGTAAATTTCCCTGAAAAAAATCACTACCAGTTCTCTTTATTGCATATTCTTATAACCTTGGTCAGAAAAACACCAGAGACATCTCCTGGATGCTGCTGTCAGGAGGGATGTTTCTTTTTAAATCATGTATGCTATTCTATAGACTAAAACCAAAATAACAGGTTATTAAGAACTGGAAATTTAGAAGTTGTCTAGTCTAAGCTCTACCTAAACCATGAATCCCTTTTGTTAAATCCCCTAGGTCTGGTCCCTTAGGCTCTATTTGAATATCTGGCATCAGGGAATTGGTACACAGTAAGTGCTTAGTACATGTTGATGGATTGATTGATATTCCCTAGCATAGCCTTTTCTAGTCTTCCTTAACCTTAGACCCTTACACTTAAGATGACCCATATTTGTACATAGTTTGTTCTCCTATTGTATTCCTCATTAGATCATGAGCTCTTTTATATCTGGGACTTCTCCCTGCCACTTTCTTTGTATCCCAAGCATTTAGTACAATGCCTGGCACATAGTTGAGGTAAGTAAGGAGGTAGGTTATACAGAGGAGAGTTGTTGGGTCTAAAGTCAAGAAGATTTGAGTTCAAATCTAGCCTAAGACATTCATTAGCTGTGTGATCCTGGGCAAGACACTAAACTTTTGACTGCTTCTGTTTTGCTCATATTATAACTTCACCACCCTCCCAAAGTTGTGTGAATCAAGTGAGATAGTATTCATAAAGCTCACAGAGTATGTAATTAACAAATATTTATTTCCTTTTTTCCCTTCCTTCTAGTTGCTTGACTGACACAGTATAACCTATTTCCTTTTTGAACAGCTCAGGTTATAGATAAGATAACCCTTGTATTGTCTTGAAATTTGTTCCCTTGATAATTCTACTTACTGGTCCTACTCTCATTCTGGTACTTTATCTACTTAGTCAAACATTCTTTATCTTCTCAAACCCCAACTTTCAAATAGAAGAAGTAATGGAAATGCTGCTATTAGATCTCTCCTTTGCTCATTGATAGAAAGTATTGGTTAGTGGATAGAGGAATGGCATCAAAAAGACCTGTGTGCAACTCCAGTGTCATCTCAGGCAAGTGACTTCACATCTCTGTCCCATGCAGCTCCCTAAGATTTTATATTGAAGATTTGTTTATCTGCAGGTGCGGAAAAAAACTGTCCACACTAGGAGATCTCTAGATGAAATCACAGGTTTAAAAATATAGTCAATAAAAATCTATATTGCAGGAACTACACCCAAAAGGCTTTAAAAGACTGCTTGCCCTTTGATCCAGACATACCACTGCTGGGTTTATACCTCAGAGATCATAAGGAAAAAGACTTATTCAAAAATATTTATAGCTGTGCTCTTTGTGGTGGCAAAAAATTGGAAAAGGAGGGGATACCCTTTGATTGGGGAATGACTGAACAAATTGTGGTATCTCTTGGTGATGGAATACTATTGTGCTAAAAAGAATAATGAACTGGAGGAATTCCATGTGAACTGGAACAACCTCCTGGAATTGGTGCAGAGTGAAAGGAGCAGAGCCAGAAGAACATTGTATACAGAGACTGATACACTGTGGTAAAATCGAATGTAATGGACTTCTGTACTAGCAGCAATGCAATAATCCAGGACAATTCTGATGGACTTAGGAGAAAGAACGCTGTCCACATCCAGAGAAAGAACTGTGGGAACAGAAAAAGAGAAGAAAAACAACTGCTTGATCACGTGGGTCGATGGGGATATGATTGGGGATGTAGACTCTAAATGATCACCATAGTGCAAAAATCAATAATATGGAAAAAAGATCTTGATCAATGACACATGTAAAACCCAGTGGAATTGCTCTTTGGCTATTGGAGAAGGGTGGGAGGAGTGGAGGGAAAGAACATGAATCATATAACCATGGAAAATTTTTCTTAATTAATCAATAAAAAATTTAAAAAATCTATACTGAATATTCTAACTTGTATTTGCATATTTATCTTTTCCCAATACCTCACCTCCACTAGACAGTAAGTTTCTTTGCATTGTGGAAGGGTAGAACATATAAACATCTAAGTAAAATTGTAAAACGATGTATGGAGGGATGGAATATTACAATTAGGAGGACCAGACATTGCCTCACATAGAAGGTGTCCCCTTAGCTCAGTTTTTTACTAAACTAATGATTTTAAGTAACAAAGGTGACACTACTAAGTGTAAGGGATAACCTATGCATAGGCATAAAGATGAAAGTTGAGAGAGCAACTTTTGAGAATAGTTATAAGGTCAGTTTTGACATAGATGGAAAGAGTTAAAGATACAGTGATGTTGGGAAAGAATATTGGAACCATAGTATGTAGGGCTGTAAATACCAAGCTGAAGAGTTTTTATATTTTGTCCTTGACTTAGTAGAGATTCATTGAAGATTTTTGAGCTGGGGAGTGATCTGTTTGGGCTTGTGATTTATGAAGATTTATTTTAATAGTTGCATGGAAAATGAATTAGAGGACAGGAGAGACTGGAAGCAGTATAACCAAGTAGGAAGATATTGCAATAAATCTAGGGAACAAGTGATACAGGGTTTAAATTAGAATTAGTGAACTTGAAAGTGGAGAGTTTGATATTGGTAAAAGAGATGTTGGCTAATGAGAATTGATAAGACATGGTAAAAACTTGAGTTGGTTTCAGAGGGACTAGGTTCCTGAGTCCTCCATTTATTCATCTGTAAAGTGTGGGAATTAGACAGAATCACTTCTAAGACCTCTTCCAATTCTTTATTTTTCCTCTTTCAATTGCGGTGTTTTTTTTTTTATCATTGCAACTCAATATAGAGCACAAAGCCACATATCAAGATTTTTTGTTGATTTTATGAAACACATATGAGAGTTGATTTCCTGGGCATTTGCTCAATCCAGGGGACAGATAATTGCTTTCAAGTATTTGAAGTGATTCCTCCAAGTATGGGAGTTCAGCTTGTTTTGTGTAGCCTCTGATGTTACAGTTGGGAGTAATGTTTGGAAGTTGTAAAAATGACCACAACACCATAGACCTAGAGCTGTAAGGATCCTCAGAAGAACGAAGACTTCAACTCCCTAATTTTATAGATAAACAAAAGTGAGACTGAAAAAGTTTAAGTGGCTTTCCAAGAGCCATGCTGCTAGTATCAGAAGGAAGATTTGAATCCATATTTTCCTGACCATGTCTGAAGTTGTATCTATTATTTCATTTTGCCTCTCAAAACTACCAGATAATTAAGAATGTGGTGGATCCCCTTTTCCAGAGGGATGCAAGAAAAGACTTCGAATAATTAAATACTGGACATATTACAAAGTTCTTTTCATGTATGCATTGGATAACATGAATACTTGGTTTCCTTCCAAGTGGAAAATTTTATGATTTCATGGCATTTATTCTCATACCAACATATATTTCCCTTCTAATGCTACTGTTTGCAATTTTGAGTTTATTAGAGGTCTCCTATTATCTCTAATTTTTTGTCACTCAACCCATCCCATAAAAACAAAACAACACAAAATTTGTCAGCATTTTTCTTTTCATCATATAATTATGTTTCTTCAGTTTACATTGGATGTGAAGACAAACTAGGAAATGGAGCAGCTGAATTATCTTATTTGTTTTTTTCCTCTCTTCTTTTGGAAAATTTAGCAAATTCAGCAAGATTTCTGCCAAGAGATACTTAGTAGAAGTTATTCCACTAAAGCATTTAAGCTCCTGAAAGAAGGTTTTAACTCCTTTACTTTTAAAAATATAGCTATTGACTGTATTCATGCTTTTCAGAAACTGAATCTGAGATAAGCACAGTATGCATTTTATGCACATTATTAAAAAAATTACTGTCAATCCTCTTAACAAGTAAACTCTATAATCATCAGGGAATAATATTCTTATTACTATAGTTTGAGATGGCTTAAACCAGTGATGGCGATTCTATGGAACCGGTGCCAAAGATGGCACATACAGCATTCTCTGTGGGTACATGGCTGTCCTCTCCCCATTCCCAGAGTTCATCACTAGAAAGGCAGAGGGTCTTGGGCAGAGATGCTCCCCTCCCCCTCTCTGCCATGCCTGACAACATTTTTTTCACATTCCTCACCCCTCTGCCAAGCAGCACAATGGGAGTGCACAGTGGGTAAGGTGGGCAGCTCACAGGTGGCAGAATTGGAGGGGAGCAGAGAGCTCAGACCACTCCCCTCTACCTCTCTATTCTCTCTGAAGATATTCCTCTTCATCCACCCCTCTGTCCAGCAGCCCAATGGCAATTCTTCCTCCCTCCTCTGTGTGGGTAAGGTGTGAGGGCAGGGCATGTCCAGTACTCAATGTGGGGAGGGGCATGGCATCCAGTCTTGGGGGTGATATGGGGTTGTGGCCTTCTACTCCATCTCTAAAAGATTCGCCATCATTGGTTTAGACCTTCTGAGAACTGAACCTCTAACTTTCTTGGAAAGAATAGAAAGCTTGCCTTGCTACTTAAAGAAAGAAATTACCTATCTCAGAAATTGCATCTATATGAGAGGGATCATAATTTATTTTAAAATAACATAGAAGCCATTATGTAAAATGATTTTTTCTTCACATTTTAGGAACAACTCATCTAAGTTGAACTATGCCGCCATATAATGATCTGTTTAGGAGGCATCTAGATAGCACAGTGGATAAAGTGCCCTAACTTGGAATCAAGGGGACCTGGTAGACGTGATACTAAAACAGAAGGTAAGGGTTTTAAAAAAAAAGAAAAACAAATGAACAAAATCTCTTCTTTTTTGAACATCATGGCAATTCAATGTCAGTGATATCCTCCTCTGCATAGGGTTTGTTACCTATATTCAAAACTTAAGGAAGTGCTCAATGTCAATTAGAGACTAATGAAAATAAATATGCAATCTTTTCCTATTTAAGTTCATGAAGTTTCTCAAATTCATAGACTCCAGGTTAATGAAACCCTGCCTCATAGGCTATTTGATCAACCAAGGTAGGTCTGAACAAGTTGTGGCATATAATTGTGAAGGAATACTATTGTGCTATAAGAAATGATGAAGGGGAGGGTTTCATAAAAGCTTGAGAAGAATCTATCTATGAATTGATGCAGAGTGAATTGAGCAGAACCAGCAGATCCTTATACATAGGAACAGCAATATTACAATGATGATCACTTATGAAAAATTTAGGTACCCTGATCAATAAAATGATCCAAGATAATTCTGAAAGACTCATGATAAAACATATTATTCACTTCTAGAAAGAAAACTGATGAACTCTAAGTGCAAGTTGAAGTATAAATTTTTTTTACTTTCTTTTTCTTGCCTCCCCCCACCCAACATTACGAATATGGAAATGCTTGCTTGATTTCACACATGTAGTTGATATATTGCTTACCTTTTCAGTGCGTAGGAGGGGAAGGAGAGAGAGCATTTGGAACTCAAAATAATAAAAAAAAAATGTTTGGAGCAACTAGGTGGCTCAGTGAATTGAGATCTAGGCCTTGAGAGAGGAGGTCCTGGACTCAAATTTGACTCCAATCCTTTCTAGATGTATGAACCTGGACATGCCACTTACCTGCCATTACCTAGTCCTTACCATCATCTTTCTTGGAATCAATACATATTTTTGATTCTAAGATAGAAGGTAAGGGTTTCAAACATGCTAGAAATAAAAAAATAATAGAATCAAAATAAAACAAATTAAAAGCTATTTATACAAAAGAAAATTTCCCTTTTTTGTTCAGTATAGATTTCTATGAACTTAGATGAAAGATATAAATCCCTTTATTTTGGCAATCATGGTTATAGTATTTAGAATTTGGAAGGGATGATAAAGATCATCCAGTTCAAAGCCCACATTTATAGATAATAAAATTGAGGCTTAGGAAAAAGAAATGATTTATCCAAGGTCACACAGAATTTCCATTAGAAACAAAGTTCCTGATTTGAAGCCTAGTGCTCATTCTGCAATGCCTAATTATGCCTCTGGGTTTCTGACCCTTTAGAAATAACTAGATTGATATGAATTGGTTCTGAATTCCCATCATTAAACTTGATTCGTTATCTCCTAAAATGAAAGGGATACCCCCCCACACACTCACAGAATTTAAGTGCATACAATTATACATGAGGTTATTTAACCTGATTAGTAGCACATATAGTATAATGGAGTATAAACTGGCCTGGGAGTCAGAGACACCTGGATTCAAGCCCTGCATGACATATATTTCACCTAATTTCTCAGTACACTAGTGTTGTAGAGAAATATAGATTTTAGTTAGCAGAGGAGAAATGTAGAATCTTGAGAAGGGGCACTGACATTGACAGTTTGAATCTGATCTAATGGTGGATTTGGTCAGACATATCATCTCAAGCTGTTTCCCTGGATCTTGGACTGTGTAACATCTATCAAGCTTTCCAGTGAAGTAGTAAGGGAGAGAAGTGAATATGTCTTTTGTGGTTGACACAAAGACCATCCCATTTCCCTCTCTTCACAATTTGGATTATCTGACTGTGTTTCCTGTCTCTTGTACCAGCTTTTGAAGACATTATCACTGGACATCTTTGTGAGATCCCGTTTCCAGCAAGACCTTGCTCTTAGCAGTCTGCTGATAGATTTTAGCCTGTAGAGTTGTTTAATCCATCCTTTTACCCCTGAGTGGAGATTTATAGATTTTAGTGGCAGGTTTCCTAATCCCCTTCATGTCCCATCCCACTTATTAATTAAACAGTTTAGTTGTCACAATCCTGACTTGTATGTCCTTATCCAGATACTTAAGGTTGACACATTGAACCCACTGTGTATTGAAGCTATTTTCCCTGGTTGTTTTTCTGTTATCTGTTATCCCCGGCTAAGTGTTGTTACCTGTCATTTACCCTTTCCAGTTCCCTTTAGTCAGTTCACTCACCTAACTGACAAACCCAATCCCATTTTACCACTTAACAGTGTTGGCACCCCACTTTCCCTTACTTTATTTAGTTATTTATTCAGTCACTCACCTCACTAGGCTACTCTCTAGAACTATAAGTTGTAGAAAATGTGCCAACAAGGGGGCAGCTGGGTAGTTCAGTGGAATGAGAGTCAGGCCTAGAGATGGGAGGTCCTAGGTTCAAATCTGGGCTCAGCTGCTTCTCAGCTGTGTGACCCTGGGCAAGTCACTTGACCCCCATTGCCTACCCTTACCACTCTTCTGCCTTAGAGCCAATACACAGTATTGTCTTTAAGATGGAAGGTGAGGGTTTTTAAAAAAATGTGCCAACTTGAATTGGTAGAATTTTCTCATTTGGGAGTTCCTTAGAGCAAAGAAATCCCAGGTCCAATTTGTGCTCCTGTGTCTCCACTCACACATGGCCCTCCATCCTCCATACCTTTGCCTTTTCCCAAACTCTGCCATATAAAGAATGTACTCCTTTCTCATCTCTGCCTCTTAGAATCCCTAGTTTCTACCTCATGTGTGACATTATTCTTGATGCCCACAACTGATATTTGTTGTCCTATTTCCATAATGTCCAACTTTTTGTGACCCCATTTGGGGTTTTCTTGGCAAAGATACTGGAATGCTTTGCCATTTCCTTCTCCAGCTCATTTTATACTTGAGGATATGGAGGCAAACAGGGTTAAACAATTGCTGAAGGTTACACAGCTAGTGAGGGTTGAGGCCAGATCTAAACTCAGGAAGGCGAGTCTTCCTGATACCAGGAGTGACACTCTATCCACCATGCTATATCTCTACAGCTGATATTGCCTTCCCATGAATTATTTTGCATTTTTGAATACACAAATAGGCATGCACACTATACATTTTGTCTACATTTATAGGTTTTATGTGCTTTCAGGGAAAGACTTACATTTAATAGGTACTTGATGAGAGCTTATTGATTGATTGCTTATTAACACAGAACTCTCAGTGATGTTGCCTTGACATGTTATAGAAGGAAGCACATATGCTTTCTAATAAGCTTTTCCTCCACTCAAATGCAGGACCTTTAATCTCTAACAACAGGGCTGTGCTGGAAGGAATTTAGGGACTGAGAATTTTTCAGGTTTGAATAGAAGCCATTTAGAAATCATCCAAGGTTTTAAAAATATAATCCAGGGCTCTTTCCTCCTTTTGCATGAATAATTAAAGGCTGACAATGTCTCCCGTGGTTACTTTTGTCCAAGTCCGAGGTAAGATTAGATCATCCTTTGCTGAAAACTGGTTCCTGTCCATATGGACCTCAGCCTCAGGAACAGATAACACCTATTGGCAACAGGTCTCTCATGCCAAGCATTAGCAATTTTGCCATTGACTGTACTTGGACAGTGTCTTTGTCTCAAGACATTTATCTGGAATTAATGGGGAAAAATGATGAGAAGTTGGTTTTGTAAGTTGAAGTCATGACATTTCATAGGTGGAGCCTGAGCAAGGAAAGTAGTACTGTGAAAACAAAGCCTCTTTTCTTTATAGCCTGCACAAAAGGTCATCTGGGCCACCAAAAGAAGATTCTCTGGATCAGTGGGACAATATGTTGATACTTGAATAGTGGTATTGGCTATCACAGAATCCTATAACATAAGAACTGAAAGGACCTCCAGAAGTCATTAAGTTGTAGAATTCCTCTAATAAAACACCCACAACAAGTCATTTCTTGAACATTCCCTAGTGATAGGGAACTCACCACCTACCAAGGAGCCAATTCCACTTAGGGACAGCTTCAGTTGTCAGAAACTTTTTTTTTGTTCCCTTACATTGAGCCTAAAATTCATTTTCTACAACTTCCAGCCACTTCTCTTAGTTCTGATTTCTGAGGATGAATAGACATTTCTAATCCCTTGTCCACCTGAAAGCCCTTCAGTTATTTGAAGACAGCTATCCTATTTCTCCTGTGTTTTTTATTCTCTGAACTAAATATACTCAGGACCATCAACTGATTCTTATATGACATGCTCACCCTCCATATTTCACTATCCTGGTCACCTTTTTTATATGACCTTGCTTATGAATTTCCTCCCAAAAATGTGTCATCTAGAACTGAACACAATGTTCAAATAATGTAATCTTATAGAGCACAGTGGAATTTTCATCTCTTTTATTCTACACACGGTATCTATTTTAATGACACTTCTTGGCTGTGGTGCTTTCCCATATTTTAGGTATGAGAGAATCCTGTTTTTGGAGACTTCAAAGAGTCATTTATAATATTTGCCATGATTTTATTTGTTTTGGTAGGAAAGGCAAGCCCTATAGAATTTGATTATTTCTTCTTAAAAGTGTTAGACATGAAGATTTGGGTTCACATTCCTTATCTCCACCTTATAATCGTGTAGTCTTGTGTGAATCACTGAACTATTTTTTACTTCAGATTCCTCATTTGGAATATTGAGGACAATCAAATTTTATACTATATCGCTCAGAGAATTATTGTGAAAACCAAATAAGTTAATTTAAGTTGAATGCTTTGTAATCCTCTACTTGGATATTCTTTGGTTTACAGATGGGTTTGTCATTTAATATGTGAGATAGCTCATGTATGATTCTTTTTCATGTCCTCCCATAAATCCTTCATAGGTCACCCCAACTTTCTAGAAGGTCTTCCTCTTGTAAAGTTTTTTTTCAAATACAATAATTTAGTGTTGAAAGAAGAAAAATACTTTTGTATTAATAAAAATTTATATCAATTGGTAAAGGACATAAAATATTTTCCCTGTCATTGATGAATATTTTGATACTTGAAAAGGGTGGGAAAGGAATTTTGGTTTATAATAACTGCTAAAATATGCACATGAAAAAGTTTCCAGAGTGTATCCAAGCAGTTTAAGACAGAAAGTCATCTGATATATAAATATAAAGACAAATCAACTTGTAAATGATGTAAGGTGATGCTTTGTTCATATGTGAACTTGGGAGTTTAGAAGGCTGAGAAAGAACATATCATTTAGTAGAAACTGAAAAAATATGAATGCAAACAAACCTGGAAATACTCTATTTCAAGGATCCAAAAATGAGACTTAGATTTAAGCCATTGAAAGGAATAGAAAGCTGAGGATGAGGCCATGGGTTATGAAGGGAGGAAGTGAAGACTGAAGATGTAGTTGGGGGTTGAAAAGCAGTTCTGTTTTAGCTTTTTATGACAATATGGCAGCTAAAGCAGTGACCTGACAAAAGGTATCAGCTAAGATATTCCATATCAATTTAATTTAAAACCTCTTTTCCAGACATTTTTCCTCAGCTCCTTCTTATGCTATAAAGAGAGACAAAGTTTCTTAGAAGTGCTTGATGGCCCTTTGTGCACTCTCTGGTTTTAAAGAGAAAGCAGAAGAGGAAAGATAGGTCGTGGGGCTGCTTTGTTGTAAAGGAAGAAAGGCTGGGATTCAGCTGAGTAATTTATAATACTTGTAAGGAGAGAGCTTGATAGGCTGGATTGCCTTATCCAGAGTTACTTTGGGATGTTTTTTCCTAATCTGATTGGACAATGTATAATATTGGGGAGTGGAAAACTATTTAGTCTAGTCTGTTTTATCTGGAGAGTCATTTAACTATTGTGCTATTTTCATTATTGAGTTCTATTGACAACACATTTCACACAACACAATTTCAACATAGTGTATGGTAAATGGTTTAATTTATAGTGACTAGAGATAGTGTGCTTAATGAATTAACCTAGATATATTAATCTTCCTTTTCTAGGTGCTTCTCTGACAGGTTTCTTTAAGTGTGCTACTACTGTCTTCACAGACACTGAGTGCATTGGTGGGAGAATGTGGTAGGTTTATGTAGGGATTCTGATATATGGGCAATTTTGGTATTTGCTTTAATACAGGCTTTTCTGATTTGTTTTACTTTTATTTATTTTTTAAAATTTAATATAAGTATTATTGATTTTTTAACTTTTATTTTTAAAAAAATTTAATATAAGTATTATATAAGTATTTTATATAATTTAATATAATTATTATAATAATATGATTATAATAATATTTATTATTTTGTTTATATTTTATTTTTATTTCTTATCATTTACTTTGCCATATTGCAAGTATGCTTAAGATATAAAATGGAAATACACTGGTGGGGACTTGAATGCTGCAGTGATGGGTAGAGGTGATAGATTTCCCCTTAAGAGGGTTAGTCTTAGGACCACCCCTCCCCAAAGTTTGCAAAGTAATCAGTTCTTCTCTGTTAACTTATATTCGACAGTGTGAGGGCAGGTTGGAGTGAATATGTCAGTCTAGAAAATGAGTATGTGTCCACATATCCAAGTGTGAGGTGTTAGAAGGTAGGTATAGACCCATTATGCCAGACACAGTAATTCCATATTCTTATTCTTTTGGTAACTTGAAGGTACAAATAGAGTACTAAGTAAGCTTAGTTACCTCCTCTTCACAATTTTCTACATGTCTATCCCATCTTTTTGTAGTCACATTTTTTGTATTATCATTTATTTTTACATATAGTATAATGTAATATGTAACATGACAACAATATAATACATATGATTTGTTTTAAATATGTAATAAATGATACTAAATATGCTTATTTAAGAGAAACAAGTTCTCACATTAGTTATGTCCAAAAATCCATATTTCATTCTTTTATACCTCCTCCCTCCCCAAGAAAGCAGGCAATATGATACAGATCCTTGTTGGTGAACCTATGACACACGTGCTGGAGCATGCCAGAGGCGGCTGCTCCCTTCCCTCTCTCTACATGCACCTGAGGACATTTTTCACATCATCCATCCCTCTGCCCAGCAGCTCAATGGGAGAGCTTCCTCTCTCCCCTGTCTGCAGTACAGCAGTGGGGGTTCACATGCAGCTCGCTGGTTGCCTTTTGGGCACTTCTGCTTAAAATCTAAAATGGTAATACACCGATGGGGACTTGCATGCTACAATGATGGGTAGGGCTGATATATTCCCCTTAAGAGGGCTAGTCTTAGGATCTCCCGCTCCCCAAAGTTTGCAGAGTAATCAGTAATCTACACTGGGTTTGCCATCTCAGATAGGTTGTACATAAATGATCATATAATACATATTTCTCTCTTTGGCATGCTGTGAAAGAAGACACATACTGCTTGTTCTAGAGAAAAATTCGTGGAGGAAATAAAGTGAAGAATGATCTGTTTCCATCTGCACTTGGATTCTGTTCATTTTATGGCAGTGGAGTCCCTTGGAGTCATTCTGGATCCTTGCTTTGCTGATAATAGTTAAGTCATTCACAATTGATCATCATTGATTATTGTTGTCCTCGTGTCCAACATTCTCCTGGTCCTGATGACTTTGCAACACTTCATATATGTCTTCCCAGGCTAGACATCAAATTTGAGTTCTCTCTCCTTTTCAATTTAGGATTGAACCTTTTTTTTCCCTCATGAAGATTGCCTGTGCAAGAAAAAGTACCCATATTTATACACAAATGATTGCATGTAAGTTTTTTGCCCATAAATTTATGTGTAAAAGTTTTCCTATTATTATATGTATAATGCACATGCATTATATACAATCCTTTATGTATATTTTTATATTTGCATCTATCTCTGTTTCTTCAACTATATCATCTATATTGTTTCCTTTTTTCTCCATAGCTGTTATCATCTATAGATAGGTATTTACAGAGATAATTCTATATAGATATAATTTTATCTATATATACATTTATGTATACACATGTTTTAAAAATTATTCAGCTATTTGCTTGTGGCATTTAAAATATTAAGACATTATATTAAGATATAATATTAAGATATTTAGTTCACCTCCCTCCCTTCCCTAGTAGAGAATCATTTGGAAAAAATATATATGGGGGCAGCTGGGTAGCTCAGTGGAGTGAGAGTCAGGCCTAGAGACAGGAGGTCCTAGGTTCAAACCCGGCCTCAGCCACTTCCCAGCTGTTTGACCCTGGGCAAGTCACTTGACCCCCATTGCCCACCCTTACCAATCTTCCACCTATGAGACAATACACTGAAATACAAGGGTTTAATATATATATATATATATGAATATATAAAATTATTTCTTATTTATTTCTATTTAGCATTTCTAGAAATTCTGTATACAATATTTTCTTGGTTCTATTCATTTCATTCTTCTTAACTTCATGTAGGCCTTTCCATGTTTTCCCAAAATTTAACTATTCAGCATTTATTCCATTACAATCATATAGCACAAACTTGTTTAGCCATGCCTTCAATTTCTTGTTCTTTGCTACCACAAAGAGAGCTCCAATAAATATTTTAGAACATATACTTTTTTTCCCCCTTGATCAACCTAGGAAATAAGCCTAATAGAGGTATTGCTGGATCAAAAGGTTTTTGGTTTTATAACTCTTGGAATATAAGTGTCAGTTCACATTTCTACCAATGGTATATTAGTATCCCTGTTTGGCCACATCCACTCCTATATTTTTCATTTTGCCCTTTTATCATTTTAGCTAACCTGGTAGGTGTATGATGATATCTCAGTGATGTTTTGATGTATATTTCTCTAATCAGTAATGATTTAGTGGAAACACAGAAGAAAAACAACTGCTTGAATACATGGGTTGATGCAGAAACGATTAGGATGTAGACTCTTAATGACCACCCTAGAACAATTATCAATAATACGGAAATAGATCTTGATCGATGACACAGGAAGAAACCAGTGGAAATGTGTGTTGGCTACTGTGGGTGGGGGATGGGGGGAAAGAGAGCAAGAACATGAATCATGTAACCATGGAAATAATTTTTCTAAAAAAAAATCAGTAATGATTTAGAGCAGTTTTCATGCAATCATAAATAGCTATATCAATATATCTTTGATTTCTTTATACAAAAACTGTCTGTTCATATATTTTGATCATTTATCAGTTGGGGAATGACTCACATTCTCATATATTTTAGATATGAAACCTCTATCTGAGAATCTGCCTATCAATTTTTCTCCAACTTACTGCTTTCTAGTTTTTTTGCTATATTAGGTTTATTTGTAACTTTTTTTGAGATGTGCTATATTTATACATTTTAGACATTCTATATTTATCCTGGTCTTATTTCTCTTGGAAAGGAACTACAGATGGACAATAAAACTAAACCTAGTTGAGTAGGATAAGAAGAATCTCTTAACCTACCTTTAGAAATTCTGTAGCACCTTCAATAATCCTAAATAACTAGAGATTTAACAATTCAGTTGGCTGCACAAAATGGGTTACATGTATGCAGCTGCCTATTCCTGTGTGAAATATATTTTTATGTATTAATTATGAATTTCTCTGTGGAGACTATGTATTATTTGGGATTTGTTATACTCTTACATAATGTTAACCATAGAAAAGAGGATTTGTAGTACCTCATTAGCAATAAAGAATCCTATTTAGATTCCATAACACTAGTTCTATAACACTGGTAAATGACTTATATAGTCAGTCTTCTAAAGAGACTATATTAAATGGCTACTATGTGCTTGGCATAGTGTTAAGTTATGGGGATATAAGAAAAGGTCAAAGACAATTCCTGCTTTCAAAACATTCAAAATATAAAGGGGAGAAAACATATAAACAATGCCATACAAACTATTATACAGGATAATTTGAAGATAATTAACAGAGGGAAGAGAATAGAATTATTGGGTAGAAAGGGTGGAATTTTAGTTGACACTTGAAGGAAGTGAGGGCAGCCAAGAGGTAGAGGTGAGGAGAAAGAGAAGACAGTCATTGAAAATATCCAGAGTTGGGAGATAAAGGATTTAGTGAGAACATCAAGTAGACCAGTGTCAATGAATCTCAAATTATGGCAGGGAGGGAAGTAAGGAGTGAGAAAACTGGGAAGAGGGGAATTACAGTTTATTGAGGGCTTTAAAAGTCAAATTGGGACAGGGGAGTCATATGCAATCTTCAAGTCAATCCACTGGAAATACCTGGAAAATACTGAATTGGGGAGGGGAAGTGACATGCTCATACATGTGCTACACTTCAGAGGAGAGGAAAATTTACTGGAGTGGGGAAAAGACTGAAAGCAGGGAATTCAAGCAGAAGGCAATTTTGATAGGCTTAAGTAAATGGTAATGAGGGCTGAAACTAGGGAAGTGGCAATGTCACAGGAGAGAGGGGATATGTTACATGAGATATAATAAAGGTAGAAGCAATAGGAGTTGGCAACTGTTTCGGCAGAGGAGAGGAGAGAGAATGAAGAGCTGAGGATGATACCTAATTTATAAGTCTTAAAGAGTGAGTGTTTGGGTGGTTCCCTCAATAATAAAAAGGAATGATAGGAAAAGAAGTGTGTTTGGAGGGATGAAATATGATGAGTTTAGGTTTGGACACATGAAATTTGAGACGCTGAAAAGGTGGTTGGAGGCATGAAACTGGAGATCAGAGAAGTTAGGATTGGACAAATAAATTTGAGAATGATAGATGATTTCATGGAAACTCATGCAATCTCCAAGTGAATAGGACAGAGGGAACAAAGAACAAGGGATAGGAAAGAGCCTTAAGGGACAACTATCTTTAATGGACAAGGTCTAGATTAAAATTCAGTAAAGAAGCTTAAGGAATGGACACAGGCTGGTAAGAGGAGAACCAGAAAAGGGTAGCGTAGTGAAAACCTAATCGAGGAGAACATGGTGTTTGGACATTCCCTTCCCTTTGTTCCTTCCCTCCCTCCCTCCCTCCCTCCCTCCCTCCCTC
>NC_058130.1:669564870-669577006 GCF_016433145.1 Gracilinanus agilis | reverse complement strand
TGCTTTTCTTCTAATCTTTACTACATTAGTTTTATTTATAACACCTTTTCAATTCAAAGTATTCAAAATTTTCTTTTTTACATTTTGTAATTCTCTCTCTTTTTTATTCATATATTTTTCTCTTAACCATAAATTTAATAAGTAATATGCTCATTGTACTTCTAATCTGTTTATAATATCTCTCTTTATACCTAGGTTATAGATATATTTTGATCTTATCTTGGTAAATGGTATAAGATATTGGTCTATATCTAGTTTCTGACAACTGCTTTCCAGTTTTTCCAACTAATTTTTTAATCAAATAGTGAATTCCTATGCCCAACTTACATTTTTTTCTTTGGCAAACTCAGCTTTACTAACTACTACTTACTAACTATTATACTAATATTATATTAATTATCTAATTTGTGAATCCCCACAAAAAAGAGTTTCCCATGCTGATTAAACCATACATAATTTGCAGGAATGTATATATATATATATATATGTATATATATTTATGATATTAAATTATAAAAATCTCTTACTTTCTGTCTTAGATCCAGTACTATGTATTGGGTCTAAGACAAAGGAGCATAAGTGCTAGGCAATGAGCATTAAATGCCATGCCTAGGGTGACATAGGTAGTGTCTGAGGTTACATTTGAACCTAGGAACTCCCATTTCCAAGGCTTGTCCTCTGTCCACTGAGTCACCTATCTGACTCCTTAAATGATTTTTTTTGAAGAAGTCAGATCAATAGTGTTGAAGGTTCAAACCCTTCAGAAACTGATGTCACTTTTTGACATGTTATTAAAATAATGGATGGCAAAATGGGAAAAAATGATACCATAATACTGGCTTCATTTATTTTCCTTTAATTGTCCACATGCAAACTGGTGATAGTTATGCAACACACACACATACACAATCAGCACTGTAAGAGAAACATCCTTTGAGGCTTTTTCTTTCTTTTTTCTGCTACAGAAAGAGAAAAGAGTGGAAGGTGGGAGGGGAGGAGAAAATTAGAAAAAATGTAGAAGTGTACTAGGTAGACAGTTCTTTTTTCTGAGAGGATCCTCTTTTTTTGAGGAATCTAACTTTGACTTTATGTACTCCAATTTTTGCAAGGGAAGGCGTGATTTTTAAAAAAAGTTTTGATCCTTTTTTTTCTTTTTCTTTGTCATTAAAATTGCCTTTCTACCCCCAATCCTACAGTGATTTGGATTCTATGTTTACTTATAGCAGGGCAATCAATGCTCCCTCTGATTTTAATAAAAGGTAGGCACCTGCCTACTTAGCATTATTCTCACTGTAAGTTTCTACCTTGTTGTGAGCCTCCCTTCTTTTGCCTCAACTCTGATCCTGTCAAATTAATACTTCTCAGAAGAGGGGAAAGCAATAGATTATGGGTTGCTTCCCTGTACCCATGGAGAGCTCATGTTTGAGTTATGGGAGAATGTAGTAGTAAAAACCAACTTTTACTGAATGGGGATAAACTCATATTTCCAACAATAGTGGGGGAGCATTTTGAGATACCAAGATGGTAATTTGTAAGGTAATATTCCAGTATCTTTGGCTGCATCTGGAGAGAGATTTCTATGAGTTTAATCAAAATAGTCTCTTTCATATGAAACCCAAGTGGTAGGTCTTTGGTCAATCAGGTTCAAGCCATAGTCACTTCAGGTTTTGAGCAGGTGTTGATAATTTTGCACTCAATTGTTGGGCATCAATGGCTATTAGAGCTGGAAAAGTGGGAGAATTGGCTCTTTTGTTCACCCTTTCCCTCCTTAAAAGTCTGTACAAATTCTCCAATACTTTGCTATTAAAATGTAAATTCTTTGAGAGTAGGCTGTCTCTGCTTTTCTATTTTTATTCCTAACACTTAGTAGAGTGCGAACTTTAAAAATACTTTTCCATTCCATTAAATAGGTAATTCCTGCTTTCTCTTGAAGAAAGTTATGTGAGTTTTAGTGATACATTTGTATCCTATCAACCACTTGCTAGAAGAGTCCCAGAGTTGCTTTATAAGAAGGGGACTTAGTTGTGCCCTTAAATCCCTTCATGGTATAGCATTGGCAATAGGATGTCAGATGTTCATAGCATACATTTTTTAAAATTGGAATATTGGTAATATTGCACTCACAGCATGATATGAGCCACTAATTTTGGCTATTATGTTGTTGGACAATATCTAGATAACTGTCCTTAATCTCTCATCTCTTTGCCTAGATAGATTCAATGATTTAATTGGTTCCTTGAATTGTTTTACATTTTTTTAGTCTGGGTCCTAGGTCTGCCTTCACAATTCTTTCTACAACTAAGTCCTGCCCTAGAGACTGGTATAAATCATATCCTTAGTCAAAAGGCAAGAGGTTGTCATTTCAAGATCTGTGGGGCAGTATAGGAATACCTTGTTTTATTATGCTTTGTAGATTGCTGGTTGTAAAAAAAAATAAATTGAAGGTTTGTGGCAACCCTGTATTAAGCAAGTCTATTGGCATCCTTTTTCCAACAGCACATTCTCACATCATGCCTCTGTGTCACATTTCCTGGTCATTCCTGGCCTATATTTCCTGTCTCACCACTGGCCATCATGCTTAGTTATAAGAGTGATAATATGAGTCAGAGGAAACATCAAAACTCTGGGCCAGAGGGGGAGAAACATGGAACTCATTTGCTCTAAAAGATGAGGAGAAAGCATTCAGTATCACATCTGCATATTGGCAGCTGGAATAAAGAATATAGGAAAAATGAGAATTGGCTATGAAGTGATATCTTGCCAAGAAGCATCCAGAGGAAAGCAGTTCTTTCCTATAATGTCATCATTTTTCTTTAGAAATTCAGCTGCTTCTCCTATGGATTTTTTCCTTCTGTTTAGGACAAATCAAGCCGACATGAGAGTTTTAAGCAGCTGTGTTATATACATACAATACCCTCTACAATCATTTCAATTTCCTACATCTTACATGCTGTACAGGACAGGACTTCTCTGGCTGGTTGATTGCCATTATCTGGAAGATTTGAAGGCTTATAAATAAGGTCATATAACTAGTTATTTTGGACAGGTCATTTCCCCTTTTGGGGGTCTCAATCTTCTCACCTGAAAAAATGGACTTGTGTTATTTATGAAAAATTTTTGTCCTTATTGTGCTTGGAGGATAAAATCCCTGCCTGGAAGAAAGAAGAAAATTATAGTTTAAATTAATTAATTAAGAATATTTTTCCATGGTTACACTATTCATGTTCTTTCTCTTGCCTCTTCCCTCCCTCCTCCCTGAGTGGGTAAGCAATCCCACTGTATAACATGTATCGTTGTTCAAAACCTATTTCCATATTATTAATATTTGCAATAGAGTTATCATTTAAAGTCAAAATCCCCAATCATATGCCCATTGAACCAAGTATTGATCATATGTTTTTCTTCTGCATTTCTAAAGGATTATGTTTTTTAATGAACTCACCATGACTTTTGTGGATAGGGGACTGAATCTGGGCCCAGAGATGGTTAATCTTTTTATTTTATTAGCTTCTTATGTGATTTTGAGAAAAGTATGTATTACCTTATCTACTTATTATAACTTTCTAGTAGATTGTAAGTTTCTTGAAGGCAATAATGACTTTTATTCATTTCTTTCCTTGTATCTCCATCTCCTAGAAAAAGCCTAAAGAACTGAATTGAATTAAATGTATATAATAGCAACATTATGATGGATGATTTCTAAGACCCCTCTTAGCTCTTAGTGTATGATTCTATTCTTGCTAATTTTTTTCTTATTGCATGTTACCATAATTCACATTAGTACCAAGTCAAGGGGTTTGTTTATTGATGTTTCTGAAATCAGTGGTGACTTTCAGCTGTATTTCGATAATGGAGATCTTTAGCTCTTTATTAAGTCAGTTTAGGGGAAGCTGTTCTTTTCCAGGAAGGTTATTTTTTGATATCTATTGTATTGTGCTGACTCAATGAGATGTTCCATGATCTTTTTACTGTTTTTTTTTTGGTCTTTGCCCTTCTTGAACAGAGTCATCAAAGCAACACATTTCCTTGGATGACTGTCTCTGGGGGTTCTAAATGGAACTCGTTTGTCTATTGAATGGAAGAGTTTTGTGTGTGATCAGAAACTGAGTATAATCTAACCTTCCTTCGCCCTAGTTACATCCTCAACTAGACTCACTCACAGACTATTAAAGATGTAACATATTCACTAAGTCAAACTGTCTTATTTTCCAGATGAGGAAACTAAGATCCAGAGAAAATTGACTTAACCAAGATCACACAGCTCTAGTAAGTCATGTGGCTAGTGGTAAAAGGCAAACCTCAGAATTTCTGAATTTCAGAGCAATGTATCATGTATACTAAATTTGGTAAAAAAAACAAAACAAAGCAATCTTGCCTATATAACTTCACATATCCTTTGCTACCTCCTCTACTGGTTCAAAATCTTTCTAGCATAATACCTTAAATTTAAAATGTCGTTTTAGGATCATAATTTTAGGATTGAGTCCTTACTAATTCTTCCTCCCCTAATGTAAATCGAAACGACTCTGAGGTAGCACCTCACACCTAGCAGATTGGCTAAAATGATAGCAGGGGAGAGCAATGAATGTTGGAGGGGATGTGGCAAAATTGGGAAATTAATGCATTGCTGGTGGAGTTGTGAACTGATCCAACCATTCTGGATGGCAATTTGGAACTATGCCCAAAGGGCTTTAAAAGACTGCCTGACCTTTGATCCAGTCATAGCACTGCTGGGTTTGTACCCCAAAGAGATCATAGATAAACAGAATTGTACAAAAATATTTATAGCCGCTCTTTTTGTGGTGGCAAAAAACTGGAAAACAGTGGTATGCCCTTCAATTGGGGAATGGCTGAACAAATTGTGGTATATGCGGGTGATGGAATACTATTGTGCTCAAAGGGATAATAAACTGGAGGAATTCCATGTGAACTGGAAAGACCTCCAGGAATTGATGCAGAGTGAAAGGAGCAGAGCCAGAAGAACATTGTACACAGAGACTGATATACTGTGGTAAAATCGAATGTAATGGGCTTCTGTACCAGCAGTAATGCAATGACCCAGGACAATTTTGAGGGATTTATGGAAAAGAACGATACCCACATTCAGAGGAAGAACTGCAGGAGTGGAAACACAGAAGAAAAACAACAGCTTGAACATATGGGTTGATACGGATACAATTAGGGATGTAAACTCTTAATGACCACCCTAGAACAATTATCAATAATATGGATATAGGTCTTGATCAATGACACAGGAAAAAGCCAGTGGAAATGTGTATTAGTTATGGGGGGGTTAGAGGGATGGGGGAGAAACAGCAAGAACCTGAATCATGTGACCACAGAAAACATTTTTCTAAAAAGTAAAAGATATAAAAAAATAATTCTTCCTCCTTGCTCCCTTCCCCCATATACATGTGTTCCCACCAGCCAAAATTTACCAGATATATTTTTTTGCACATATTTTGTGTATAAATGTTACCTCTCTGAGTAGGAGATAAGCTCCTTGAGGGAAGGGAATTATTTTTAATTTTGTCTTTGCTTCCTCAGTATCTAGTGGAGAGCTTGATACATAGCAAGCACTTATTAAATGTTTTCTGATGTTCTAAAGATCTCATCTGCCTGTCAGAACTGACAACTTTTTGAGTTCTATAACTACTTATAATTGGCCTCCTTAGGATATTAGATGCTTCTGTAAATTGGTAAATAAGAGAGGAAGGGTCTTAATGTTGAGCTTCTCCTGAAATATTCATATCACATCTAAGATCCTGATTGCATGGTGGAAAATAAATGCTGAATTTGGAGATATAGGCCCTGAATTCTGTGCTACTACTGACTTAAATGTTGCTGTTGTTCAGTTGTTCCAGTTGTGTTTAGCTCTTTGCAACTGCATTTTGGGTTTTCTTGGCAAAGATACTGGAGTGGTTAAATCACTTGCTCAGGGTCACACAGCTTACCAGTGTCTGAGACCATATTTGAACTCAAGAAAATAAGTCTTCCTGACATTAGGCCTAGGTTCTCTATCCAGTGCACCACCTCTCTGTCCCACAATCTAAATAAACATAGCCAAATCATAACTTGCATGGGTCTTGTTTCCATCCTCTGCAAACTGATGGGACTAAAAGAGTTGACCTTTAAAGCTCCTTTTAGCTCTGAACTTATTCCACTACTGATACAATATCTCCAATACAATACTAATGACAAATGTGTGGTAGCTAGGATCTTGCTTACCAGTGAGAGGGAGCAGTGAGCTGCGTTGAAACTTGCCTCTGTCAGCTTTTATTCCCAGGCTTTTGGAAAGCAATGATAATAATAGAGTCTTTGAAGTGCTGGGATGTTTCCTCAGCACTCCATATGCCAAGAGAGAGCCCCAGCAGATGTCAGAATTGTCCCTGTTTCAGAGAGTTCTTGGATTCCTTTCAGGAGAGATTTCATTCATCTTAAATGGAAATGTTTCCATTTATGCACCCCTCAAATAGCAAGACTTTGCATAAAGCCCCCAAAGGAAATGAATGAGTTTAATTTCCTGCTTTTGTCTTAGGAAGTATAAGGATTAACCAAATGGTACAATAACAATGAAAAGTTAATTGCCCAGTGGATTTTGACAAGTCTAAAGCTGAGCTGAATTCCATGGACCCTAATTTTAACCACATCCAAAGGAGATCTTTAACTCTGGGATCAGAAATAAACAAAATTCTATTCAAGAAAGAGGAGGTTTGCATCAATGAAGGACCAAGTTAGTTAAGATGAAGTCAAAAGGTAATTAGCCTATTGGGTCATAATTCACATGTCATGGTTATTCACAATGAAATGACCTTATTTTATGAAATGTGAGTACATTTGAGTAAGCCTGAAAAGCATTTCCCATCGACTGCCATTTTGCTTTTAGAGTGAGCATGACCAAGATTCAAACGACCCATATGAACTCATTGAAGGAACCAAGACTGGAGCTTGAGTCTCCTGGATCTCAGACCAATGCGGCATTTTTAAAGCCCTTCATTAATCATGAAAATGTTTATGATGATAAGCAAAACAGATTTCCCAATTAGACATGGAAATCTCATTGTCTCTTCATTTAGATGCAACCAATATCTACCTTCACCAGGGTTAAGGAATCCCCAGTTGGCTGCTTGAAATGCTAACAGAACTGTCCTTCAGGTATTTGTTTGTTTCTAAGAAATTCAGTTCATAAACCTTACTAATTTCTGGGGAAAGAACCAGCCATGCTTCCCACAGTACTATCCCCATTAAAACCATAGCGTTTCTTCTTGCTTGTTAGATGACAACTTTCATCTTCCCTAATAGAAGAAAGATCCTTTCTCTGGCTTCGAGGTCCTTTCTATTGATTGCCCTTGAAAGTGACCCAAATGATTTCCTGCAACTGGTGATGAGGCAAAGGATATAATTGCCTTTGGTGACTAAGTTTCTCTAATGGGACTCGCATCTAGGAGCAATTTTGCATTATTTCATTTCCCTCTTTTGTGACTCTCCATTCCATGAGCTTCTCAAAAGGAAAAGTTTTTGCATGGAGCACATTTCTCCTAATACCCTAAGAGCATGTGGACTTATGTGTTTTTCAAAGAAACTGGGCCAAATTGGAATGCATGTGAAGTTACTCAGCTCAGAAACTTTAGCACTTGGCAGATATTTACATATGCACTGATGACAATTTAAGTGACTTGGTTTTTGCTTTGCCTCTTGAACACTTTTTTTTTTTACCTGCATTTATTCATCTGGTCTAATTGGCATTGGAAGCCATCTTTCTTATGACTCCTGTCTTGGATGACTTTAACATTTGAATGGCAGTTGGCAGAATATAACCCTACACTTTCCAGACTAATGCAGGGGACTTTTCAAGTTTACTTACTGACATCTCCCAAATGCCTTCCTCCTTTTCTTTTTTCCTCTTCTGCTTCTTAGTGTAATGGAAATTGAATTTTTTTTCCTGAGAATTTCTTCTGGATGGCTTCAACTCACATGTAGTAAACACATTTAAATATCCTCTCAAGGCCACATTAGAGAAATATATTCTCATTTTATTGTGAGGATATGGTTGTCACAGCACTAGCAAGAAACATAATAAAATAAAAATAATTACTAATTTTTATGGGTTACAGAGGGCTTTCTCACAACCTTTCTATGAGGGAGTTGTGAAAGTAATATTATTTCCAGGTTAGAGATGAGGAAACTGAGTCTTATAGGATAGTGGCTTTTTATTGATTTCAGAATTTAATTCTCTAGATCTCAGAAAAATCTATGAACAAGATCTTCTGATTATAAGTCTAGTGGATTTTCTATTATTAATGAGGAAAGTTTGGTTAGAAAGGGATGTGGAGAGTCTTGGCTGATGTGAATAAGAAGACATGGGTTGCTTTAGTAAACAATGAGTTCAATATGACCTGAAAAATATGATATCAGCCAACAAATTCTAATGCATTTCTGGTTCTGCATTAAAGAAGCATTATACGGATATGTGTACATATATATATGTATGTATATACACACACACATATATATATGTATATTTAAATATCATATTTTGAGAAGGCCATTGACTGCTAACAAAATTAGGCCATGGGAGGTTTAGTTTAGGATCTGTAGAGGTCTAGTCTAAAGAGGAGAGCACTTGGCAATGCCAGACAAGATCAGTCTACAAAAAAGCTGAAGGATCTTTATGTGAAGCATGAATAAGAATATTTTTGTCAGCCTCAGAGGACAGAATTAGAAGCAATGGCTCAAAGCTATGGCAAGTCAGATTTAAATTTTGCATGAAGAAAACAAGTCCTAATAATTAGAGTTGTTCAAAAGAGTGGGATGCTGGATCGCTATCCCTCATCAGCATCTCTTCTCAATAATATCTGCTCATGAACAGAAGGTGCTGGATGAGAAACTATGATATGCACATTTCACTCCTCCTCTTCCTCTGTCTCTCTAAATATGTACGGCATTTATAGGTTTATAAACACAGATATAGCAAGTCCAGGTCTCGCTCTCTATCCACTATGCTACCTACTTATCCCAGAGAAAGTTCTTTATATGAAGCTTCCTGACTGATAAAATCACAGATCTGATCCCCTTCCCCAAAATGATCTTTCACAGGTCAACTTAATGATGGTAGACCATGATTTTAAAGAATATGAGATCTGTAAGGGATTCATTACCCATCGGTTTCAGTGCATACATGAAATGAATGCCTATAGAGAGACCTGAGAAGGAGTAGTTCACTCTCTGCATAAAGAAACTCAAAGGAGGAGGTGAACACAACCCTCTTGAATTAGACAGTCCATTCCAGTTCTGGATAGGTGTAATTTATGACTTTTCCTACCATCAAATTTGTGTGCCTCTTTTGTGACTTCTGCTTAAAGTTCTTGGTTCTGCCCTCTAAGGCTCAAAAGAAAAATCTAAATATTATTTCAAATGATGTAGATTTTCTGATCCATGAATGAATGAAATGAATGAGAAAATTATTAAAAGTGTTTAGTAGGTATCAAATACTCTATGAACTCTAACAATAAAAAATTTGGTCTCTTACCTGAAAGAGCTTTCATTGTAAGAGAGAAACATATACATACAGGAAAGTGGTCACCTAGGATGAGAATTTAGGTCTGGAGAATCCAATCTCAGAGATGTTAAAGTTCATTTATATAGGATAAGAAGAAATAAGGTTTTATTAAATGTCTGCTATGAGCCAGGCATTGTGCTAGGTTCTCTACAAAGAATTCTGGGAGGTAGATATTATAATTCACATTTTATAGTTGAGGAAACTGAGGCAGAAAAAGATTAATCAATTTGCCTTGGGTTACACAACTAACAAGACTGTATTTGAAGTCAGGAATTCCTTACTCCAGGGTCAACACACAATTGTGCCACCTCGCTACCTCAGTCAATTGATACAACCCTTCTAGAAGTTGAATGTTATTGATTTGATTACTATTTCCAGAGAAAAAAGTAAGAAGCAAATGGGTATGTGTGTGGCTGAGAAATTACATGCATTGTGGACAGATAGATAGCTGAATGAGATCATAGTTTGATATATGAGAACATTTCAGAGACAATCGACTAAATACTCTACTTTGGATTCAGTCAATTCTTTTCCACTACAAAAAAAGGCTGCTATAAAATTTTTTTGTACAAGTAGCTCCTTTCACCTTTTTAATTATATTTTTGGAATACAGACAAGGATCAAAGGATATGCATAGTATTATAGCCCTTTGGGCATAGTTCCAAATTTCCCTCCAGAATGGCTGGATTAGTTCACAACTCCACCAATAATGCATTAGTGTCTCAATTTTGCCACATCCCCTCCAACGTTTATCATTTTCTTTACTGTCATATTGGTCAATCTTATAGGTGTGAGGTGTTATCTAAGACTTGTTTTAATTTGAATTTCTGTAACCAAGAGGATTTAAAACATTTTTCATATAAATATTGATGACTTTGATTTCTTCATGTGAAAATTGCTTGTTTACATCCTTTGATCATTTGTCATTATAAGGTCTATATATGCCAGGCACTGTGTTAAGTGCTGGGGATACAAGAAAAGGCAAAAGTCAGTCACTGTTTTCTAGGAGTTTATAGTCTAATAATATTATCTAATATGATGACCTAGAACTTTGGACTACTGCTCTAGCCTTGAAGAACCCAGGCTTATCTTTCCCCTCTGATAAGACTTTGGAGCAAGTTCTCCCTGGGCCTATGAAGAATACATTTAGATAGACAGATAGACAGACAGACAGATAGATCTTTAATTAAGCACTTATTATGTTTTACATACTGTCTAAGTGATGGAAATACAAATATAAACAAGCAAGACCTGCCTTTAAGGAGCTTAAATACTAATGAGGGAAGAAATCCCATAAAGGAGACTTAGGGGGTGGAACAGTGACATGGCATGGAACTAGTTGAAAAGAAGTTGAACCCTGAAAAAATAGGCAAATGTAGACCTATCAGAACTTTGGGATCCAGGAGTGGAGTCAAGGTTACCAGCTTGCCAACCTTTCAAATATTTCAAGACTCTTACTGTTGTCCCATGTCTTCTTTTCTGGTGAAATATTTCCAGTTCCTTCACCCAGTGTTGGTGTTTTGTGAGTACTCTGGAGCTCCTCATTAGTGTGTTTATTCAGGTGTAGAGGGTCTACAATATGTATAGGTGAGAACTAGTCATACACAAAATGAAATCATGTATTTTTTTCATTTTGACATTTATTTTCTCTCCCTCTCAATTCCCTGAGGCAGTTAGGGGGCACAGTGGATAGAGTATAGAGCTTGGAGGCCGGAAGACTTGAGTTCAGATTTAACCTTAGACACTTACTAGTTTTGTGACTCTGGGAAATGCATTTAATCTGTTTAACTCATTTTTCTCATATATAAAATGGGGAAGAAAACAGCAATCATTCTCGTATCTCTACCAAAAATACCCCAAAGGGATTGTAAATAGTTGGACACTACTGAAACAACAATAATTTTCCATTGCACATCAACGCATAAAAGAAAAACAAAACCCTCCATATATATATAAAGTGAAGCAAGTTTCTTCAATTCTTCAATTCTTGTGTCCCAAAATATAGGTTTCATCCTCTAATTTTAATCTATCACCTGTCAATGAGGAAGTGGTAGCATGTTTCATTTTTGGTCTTGTAGAATCTTGGTTATTGCTAACATTTTTCTAATGTTAAGGTGGTGGCATTGTTATTGTGTGCATTGTTCTGCTCACTTTACTCTTTGTTAGTTCATAAAAGTCTTCCAAATTTTCTCTAAAATAGTTATACAATGTTCTTCTAGCTCTGCTCCTTTCACTCTGCATCAGTTCCTGGAAGTCTTTCCAGGTCACATGGAACTTCTCCAGTTTATTATTCCTTTGAGCACAATAGTATTCCATCACCAGCATATACCACAATTTGTTCAGCCATTCCCCAATTGAAGGGCATCCCCTCATTTTCCAGTTTTTTGCCACCACAAAAAGTGCAGCTATAAATATTTTCGTACAAGTCTGTTTATTTATGATCTCTTTGGGGTACAAACCCAACAATGGTATGGCTGGTTCAAAGGGCAGGCATTTTAAAGTCCTGTCTTCTATAGTCCTTCCTTCCTTCCTTCCTTCCTTCCTTCCTTCCTTCCTTCCTTCCTTCCTTCCTTCCTT
>NC_058130.1:669550792-669564482 GCF_016433145.1 Gracilinanus agilis | reverse complement strand
GAGAGAGAGAGAGAGAGAGAGAGAGAGAAAGAGAGAGAGAGAGAGAGAGAGAAAAAGAGAGAGAGAGAGAGAGAGATTGAGACCTCATAAATGTATATGTTCCTTCAATTACTCTTATAACTCCCAAGTTCTTTAATCTAAGACAAATGGAAGAAGTAATGCAACTGAGCTGACTGGGTCCATTTATGCTACCTATCCTCAAGTGCACGTTTACTCATTATCTTTTACTCTAAACCCATTCCTCTTTTGAATTTTCATATATTAGTCAAAAGCATCTCTATAGTTCTGTTTTTCCATGTTCTTAACTTTGTGTAAGAGGTGACACATGAACTGATCCTTGAGTTCTAGGAGTTGATGATGAGTAGGGAGAATATTCTAGGCACCAGGGACCTGCATTATGTGCCCTCACCATGTGTCCTGACCTTTTAGAATGAGGGCAGGGTCTGTTTTCCATTTTATCTCTTCATCTCCAAAACCTAGCACAGTGCCTTACTCATAGTAGACATTTAAAAATATTTGTTGAGTTGAATTGAAGCAGAAATGGGGTCATCCTGCCTTATTAAACATATTGGAAGCATGGATCGTCCTAACATAGGTTCATGTCAGCTTCCCCTCCTCATACAGAATGAAGAGCTGCCCTAAGGGTGCTCTAGTCCGTAATGAGACTTGTTAACCAGCTCTTACTTTTAGTGAATCAGTCAGGACATTTGCTGACAGTTCACCAAGCTGCTTCTTTACTGATAGACTTTTCCCCCTTTCAAATCTGTTTCCCATAAACATCACAGCATATTCCAAATGCTACTTAACACACTGGGGACAGTTAAATAATACAGTTTTCTCCATAGCAGCTGTGCTTCCTTTTGGAGTGTAGAAAACTTTTCCAAGCTTCTCTCATTCCAAGCTTGTGGGAACTTTAGGATGAATTGAGACTTAGATCCTTAAGGAAGACTTCAAAATTTGTAGATGGATATAGCCTTTACTCTTAAAGGTATTTGTGACTACTTAATGACTCTAGGTGTTTGTTTTTTTTAATGCTCACCTGAGAACCTAAATGGAGGTAGAGGCAATTCTATTTTAAGATACAAGGGAAGCTGTGATTAGGGAAGAGAGATGTTTAAACCTTATTAAAGGGGAATTCTGGAAGTTTGGGAAAAGATACAGCGGAGGAATAGTACTGGATTCTAAAATAAAAGATACTCAGGAAATTAAGTAGGTGAGTTTTAAGATGTCAATTATTCTGTTATGGGTTTAAATTCTATGATAGTTCCTATATTTACACTTGACAATGCTATTGGCTCAATTTTTTGGGCTTCTTTCTTTATCTCTTTATGTTAAGAATGAATTTTGATTTTTTAAAAAAATTCCCCTGGTCCTTTTTTTTTGTTTCATCTGATGTCTATTAAATTTTGTTCAAACCTCTCATTTTAATTCTGCATGTCCCTAACATCTTTTAAATATATTTGTTGCATATAGATGTTTGTTGAAATTTTTCTTTTCCCTATTACTACTCTCATTCATTTTATTTGATTATTAAATCCATTCACTTTTAAGGTTATTATTGTTAGGCTTACTTTTTTCTCCATTTGTTTCTTTTGTTTTGATTTCTATATCTTCCTCAGTATTTATCATCATTAGGTACTTGAGAGGAGGATTTTTTTCTCCTCTTCATATTTCTTAGTGAAACTTAGAACAGAGCTTCGCATGTAGTAGATGCTTAATGAATGTTAGTTGGCTATCAATAAGTTTGCCTCCACTACACATATTAGAAGAAAAACATCTAAAGTGTTACACTTGTCCTATGTTGAGAGGAACTCAGGTGTCCTGGCCTGTTGCATTGCAGGTATGAATGCTGATAGTCTATTGGTTTTATTGTGAAGAAAAGATTTGTTGGTTTTATTAATTTTCCCAATTTGTTCTGGTTATGTGGGATAACAATGAAAACAGTAAAATTTTAGTTTACATTTACACATTGTTTCACTTCTATTAACTCTTTGGATCCTCACCACAATCCCAGGAGTACACATATTATTATCCACACTTTGGAGAATGAGGAGAATCAGTGTAGTTAGATAACTTGCCTAAAGCCATGAAATTAGTAAGTGGATCTGTTGGGCTTTAAAAGCCAGACTTTCTGACTCCAAATAGTTTGCTACTTTCACTACATCACCATTTTCACATTTAAGAGGCAGAAAGGTACAACAGATAAAGTACAAAACTTCTGACCTTTAGCTATATCATTATATGCCATTTGAACTTCAGTTTCCTCATCTGTAAAATGGACAAAATAATACCTACAGTACTTACTCAGATGAGGCAATATATTCTACATATATATCATTTTGTCAACTTTAAAGCAATATAAAGTTTAAAATTAATATAAGTATTAGTTATTCTTAGTGAGAGACTAATTTATTTCTTCATTTTGATTTTTAGAAAAAGAAAGCTATAACTTCTCACTTGAGAAGTTCCCTTGCTGAGAGTTGAATCTCCCTTTTTAAAAAATTCTGTTTACAAACTGCTTTCATTTTTATTGCTTTTCTTTCTTTGACACAAACAGAAGAAAATAGTCTTTCTGAAAGACTGTCAACAACTCCCTCACAAGACTGCACTGACATTGTTTAAATATTGGGGAGGAGTGTGGAAGGGGAAGGAGCATCAAAAATGATTATTTTCCCAAGGATGGTTACTTCCTAGATAAAACTGGCTTAACCCCAGAATTCTTGCCCTGTGGGTCAGATCTAAAATATATTGTGTTGGGCAATAGATTTTTTTGGATGAATTATTACACAGTAGACAGTGTTGCTCATTGGATGATCACCTCCAAGTTCTGAGTACCTACAGCTATTCTGATACTTCCATTTTGTGCCCTCTCAAAGTTAAATAATTCAATATTCTGAAGCCACAAGGCTTGCTGACAGTGATGGTGGTGTCTTTGAAGATCTAACGTGCTTACATAGACTGATTGAGAGATTATTGTGAGCTGATTGGGGGGGGGAATTCTACAAAGTAGCAATTTCTTAGTTGATTTACTGTCTTGAGATGATAGTATGTTGGGAGTTTGTGAAAAATCAAGAAGTTCTGGGAGTCTTGAAAAATAAAAAAGATACTCTCTCTCCTTTACTAAAAGGCTATGTGGCATAATGGATAGAGACCTGGCCATGGATCCATGAAGTCTTTCTTTGAACATAAACTGGCTTTGTGATCTTAGAGAAGCCACTTAATCTGAGTTCCTTCAGACTCCTCTCTAAGACTGTGAATTGAAGAGAAGGTTTTAGAATACATTGAAAGAGAAAAGGAATTTCAAACTCTGGAGCATCTTATGCCAGTGAAATCATTAATTTCATTTCTACCTCTTTCTCTTCTCTTTTACTAATGTGACTTTAGCTATGTCAACTTTACCTCTCTGGACTTCTATTAAAAAGAGAAGGCTGGACTAGAAGAACTTTGATGTCCCTTACAAAGTTAATTCTATGATCCTCTAAGACCAACCTTTTGTCCGAAGTCTGGGGAGCAAGTAGAGATCAAAACTCAAACCTTATCAAGGTCAGATATCTTTCTAACCCAGTCAAGCTATCCTCCTTGCCACATCTGTCTCACCCTCCTATCCCCCATCAACTTCAACTTGCTCCTTAATTTGAAGATATCAGTGAAAGATTTTCATTATTTCTTTATTATGAAAAGTTCCATCCTAATGTCAGGATGTAAAACTAAATTTCAAACTAGATTTTTTATTATTTCCCCCAACTTTCCTAAAAGCATATCTTGACCCTGATCTTCCCCAATAAACTCTTTCCTTCAAAATAAAATATAATATCCTCTGTTTGATTTCCAAAGCCCCTTATAACCTAGCTCTTTTCTACTTTACAAGTCTTATTCCTAGGTGGGTAACAGTTTTATCCTTCAGAAATCCTAAGTTCCTTGAGGGAAGGAATAGTCTTAAGTCTAGAAGACTAAAAGGATGCTAATGTCATCAATGTTGAGGAAGGGCTAAACAACATTTGTTGAGCCCCTACTATGTACCAGACAGTGAGCTAAGTATTTTATAAGTATCTCAAATGATACTCAAAATAACTCTGTGAAGGAGGTATAATTATTATCCCCATTTTATAGTTGAGTAAACTGAGGCATACAGAGATTAAATAGTTTGCTCACGATTACCCAGCTAGTAAGTACCTCAGGCTGGATTCGAACTTAGGTGTTCCTGACTCTTGACCCAGTGCTCTCTTCGCTAGATTTAGAGTTCGAAGGCCTAGGGACCGTAGCCTCTAAAAATAATTCAGCCTCTTTTTATGATAGTCTCTGGCACTTGATACCTTCACGTAAAAGCTCTATGAGGGAAATTATTTAAAGTGTAGGTTTGGTTCATGTTTAGGATCTCCTCAAAAGGGATTAAAATGGAATTCTATATACATTATAGGTCAGGCTTATGATAGCTATTCATTTCTTTTGCAAAAAATAGAGGTACTGAACACACACACACACAAAACAACTCATAAGCACACATTGTTAAGGAAAAAATGAAACAATACTCTAACTGCTAATGTACTCTTTTGAATAATGAACTCAGAAGTCAGATTGCAGAGAGTTAATAAAAGAGTGAGAAGAGAGGAAGTGAAGTCACATTAGAGATGACCACCTCAAGGAGTCCAGCCATGAGTAAGAAGAGAGATACAGGACAATTGCTAGTGGGCATGGATATCTGGCCAGTCATTATTGAAAACACCGAACGTGAAATATTTTTTATGACTGTTGAGTGCCTCGTTTCTGGTGTGTGAACAACTCCAGCAAGGTCCAAGTGTCCTGGCAAGTCAGGCCAGAGCTTGGGCTCATTCTCTGGCTGATGATTGTCTCCTTCAAGAAGGACATAGTGGCACAAATCTCCTCTTTCTGCCAATCAGCGTTAAATAAAATCCCCAGGAGCTCCCAATTGAATTGAATTCGTGAAGTTGTCTCTAAGATTGGAAATGTCCATTTTGGGATCACTCTACTGCCCTCAGGGAAAGAAATACAAAATAGTTGGGGTCCTGAAATCCCACTGAAGGCTCACTTTAACAAGCCCCTGTTTTACCTTCTATGTGTGAGTAGCTGCCATTGGTGCCATGAGGAGAGACACCTGACCCCTATGGGAATCATAAGAAAGAGCCTCACTGAGTCTTTTTATATATTCATCAGACAGGGAGAGGAAGAATAGTTTTCTCTCCCTCTATAAAGTCTATTGAGTGTTCTGCTCTTCCCGACAAGATGGCCAACCCTTTTTGGGTTGGCCTTTTTGGGTGCTTCTCTTTCTTGTTACTATCATGGGGATCAAGGGATTTCTCCCAAAGTTCCATGCCCTTTAGACCTGAGCCAGAACTTAAGTGGCACATATTAGTGTCCTAAGGAGCCCAGCTTCATGCATGCTTTATCATGCATTTACTAGCCAGAGAACATAGTGAGGGGGATATTTTCATGATTACCATTATTAGGAAAATCTTAGATATTTTTCCATTCCGCTTTCTTTTTCTCTTTTCATTCTCATCTTTAAATAATGATGGCCTGACTCTGTTTAGATTACCATATATTCTGATGTCAATTCCAACTCAGATATTTTATGATTCTTTCTCAAAAATGTCAAAAAATTGGCTTTATTCTGCCTACAAAATCTTCTCTGTTTAAATAATGGCTAGTTAGTATTTATATAACACTTTAAGGTTTGCAAAGCATTTTTCATATAATCTGATTGCATCTTCACAACACCCGTATGAGGCAGGCGTATTATTATGACTATTTTACAAAAGAGAAAACTGAGGCAAAAAGTAGTTAAATGATCTATCTAAGGTCACATGGTAAGTATCTGAGGCAGGTTTCAACCTCAAGTCTTTCTGACTTCGAGTTCAATGATCAATCCATTTTGCTGTGTAGCTGATATTTATCATTGTTCTTTCCATTTGCTAAAGTGGCCTCCACATCATCTCTTGGTGATTGATACACACCTCCTCGGGTGGAGGACATTTATTTACAAATGAAACAAAGACTCTATGTCAAATTCCAGCGTATAGTGTTGATCAATCAAGACTTTATTGTTTCTGCATTTTGATGCATTGAGAAAAGTGATAGATTTGGAGTCATCCAAAATATGGCTTTGTCTCTTACCACTCTTCTGAACTTGAGTTCTCAAATAATTTCTTTGTGCCTCAGTTTTCATGTCTGTAAAATAAGGGAATCGGACTAGATAATCTAACATTCTATGACCTTTAAGCTTAGCTGCTTCTTTCTCCCAAGGGGCCTTCTGATTTTTTAGGTTTTCAGTCAATCATTTATTTTCATGGTCCATTAAAGGATTGGCCTCTTCCTATAAGAATAAAAAAATTCAATTTTCAAAAGTCATTTTGGGAAATGATTTCATGTGTATGTGGAGACATGAAATTTCCATCCCACTAGATGAATGATTGAGAACAAACAGCAAGCCAGTGATTTCACCATGTCTCTGGGTATTCTGCCATCTGATACCCACATGTGAGCATTAGAAAAACGTATTATAACAGTGTGATGAATAGTAAAGAAAATAGGACAAATTCTCTCAAGGTCAGTTAAAATGGACTGTAGTTTAATCTTGCTGGGGGAAATGAAACTCTGAACTCAATTTAAAAACCATCAAACATCCCAAAATAATTATCTAGGAGTCTGTCGATTTTGTTTCCATTTGATTTCTTATGGATTTAGGTCTGGTGCAGTGGTCACATATCTTGCTAATACATGAATATTCCAATGGTGAGATAGTTTCTGTGGCCCAAGGACAATGCAAACCTGCGTTATTTCATATTATCTCACTCTTTTCTTCTACCAGAAATTTCCAGGCTTGGAAAAATGTCATTGCCCTATTGCTTTTAGCTTTTTTCAAGCATAAAAATCATTCACTCAACAAAAATATTAATAATATAGCATATGCAAAATGAATAGCAGAATGAAGTAGTGTCTACAAGGCAGGGTTTGGATTCAGTAAGATTTGGGTTCAAGTCTAAACTCTGACATGTACTAGCTGTGTGACCACGGATAAATCTCTTTGCCTCTGAGGTCACACCTCTATGAAAACATCTCAGCAGGTGAGCTAAAATAGATTGAGGATAACTGACAGACCTCGAACTCATTGGTGAGTTAGATGAATGTCTACTCCAAGCATGTGAAGACTTCCCCTGGTGCAATGGATGGATGAGAACAATATGTTCCAATGGCCATGAAGGAGGTTGAAGCAGTCACTGTGGAGGTCTTAGAGCTTGGCTAGACATGGAAGACACCAAGGTCATCCGATGTGTTCCAGGCCATCACAGGTCATCCTCAATTTTGTCTTGCCTCTGGACTTTGATGCCTGGAAAAGAAACTGAGGCTAGCAACTTTATACAACTCTGCCTTACTTCAATCCAACTGCACATTAAATAAAGACGTCATTCCACAATATCATTAGTCATCCTTGAAAAGAAGAACAAACAACTAACAAATGCCTTAGAGCATGGACTTCATCAGGGGACTCTTAACATGGTGTCTATACAATGACCTTTTATATATTTATACATGTGTATAAATAGAGCATATTGTATATTAACCCACAATGCATAGATAATAGATAATATTATAGAATACATTAAACATAAATAATATATTATAAAATAAATACATATATGATAGATAATATATAACTATGTAATATATAACCATTTCAGCAAAATTGGTTTTCTTTGTAATCTGACATATTTTACTTTATGCACTAAAAAGCATCTGAAAAGAGATAACTAAGTTTCACCAGACCACCAAAGGAGTCTTTGACAGAAAAAAAAATGGTTAAAGGTCCCAACTTTAAGACTATAAGTTATTAGGAGGGATTGACATAGTTTCCTTACTGAAGCCTACAACAATTAAATGGTAGGTGCTAGGGGCTGAGGGAGACTTAACCAGAGCTTTCTGCTTACAATTTAGCCAAGAAGGTGGCATCTATATTAATAGCTAATACAAAATTACAGTCATCATCAATTATAACTCAGATTTCTATGGTTTAAAAAAACACTTTCTATTCTTTCCATTTTGTGCTATAAAGTTTATCCAAGTACTTTCCATTAACTATATGAGAGAGACAAAAAAATGATAAGAAATCCAAGCAAGGCAAGGTTGTGTCTAATTTGGGAGTTAGAGAGGGAGAGAGAGAGAGAGAGACAGAGACAGAGACAGAGAGACAGAGAGAGTTATAGAATCATCAAATCAATTATAATTACTCACATTTATTTTAATTAATTATACAATGTACATATTTTTATTATTATTGCTTTCCAATCCAATAAACCCACAAATATCCTTGCTATTATGAACACTATTCCATTAAAGCTGGTACTATGTGTCCCACTGCTTAGTCTCACCTCCAGCCTTTGGTCACAATGGTGTTGTAGTTGTAAATCACTTTGCAAACCTTGAAAGGCAATATAAATGCTAGCTATTTCTATTGTTATTATAATTATTCTTATTGTAACTACCAACCTATATGGGACTCTTCTCTTTATAAATTCTTGATGAGAGTCATCTATACATGAATTGAGGGTACACTTAGTGACACTGTCAAGAAGGAACAAGGAAGGTTTTTCAACAATGGCTTACTTGTTTATCAAGTCAAAATTAGCTGAGATATAAAGTAAAATAATAACCTATTGTATATATTATGGAAAAAAACATTCAATTCAGTATTATAACATATGACCTTATAGGCTCTCTTCCAACAAGCTGTTTTCTATCCACATTTTGAAATCACTTAAGACTCCTTGGAAGACAGAACAGAAAAAAATAACTCTTACTAATAATTCTTTAATAACAATTATTTAGAAGCATAAATCAAGTAAGATAATGTGTGTAAATGTAATATACTAAATGTTTCTACAAATATTATCTCATTTGTAATGTTTAAAGTGCTCTGTTGGCTATCACAATAACAATAAACAAAGAAGAAATTTTAAGTAAATATGATATCACTGAAACTTAGTTGAATTTGACCTTTGAGTGGGATATGGCTTTGGCAGAGGATGTCTTATTCAGAAGAAACAGAGTTCCTGACAAAGGACAGTCGAACATCCCATAGGGTGGGACAATGAGGAGAACACTTAGATTTGGAGTTGGAAAGTCTTTATTCAAATCCTAACTTGCCCAACTCCTTGCCATGAAACTTTGAATGAGTAACTTACCTTCTCTTGCACTCAGTTTCCTCATTTACCAAATGAGAAGGTTCCCATCGATCCTATTTCTGTGTTAATCTTTTTGATTCTGCTGGGGGAAAGCACAGTGGAGATGATTTGGATGAGTATAAATGGAACAAACAAGAGAGAGGATGAGGTCATGGGGCTACACTCTTGGCTTTCAGAAATGAGATGATGAGTTCCCCAAGCAGGTGGACAAAGCTGAGGTGGACACATAAGATAGCAGTGATAGGGAAATTTTAACTATCCAGACATTTGCTTGAAAATTGTGCTATATTAATAAACTACTAACTAAATGGAAAACCCCCTAAAATATCAATACCCTTGAATAAATCCTCTATTTGGCTTGATGATATATATTTTTTCTTTATTTAATAGTGACTAATGAAGAGGGGAAAAGGTGGAAAGGTATAAGCATTTATAGAGCATCTACTATATGGTAGACATTGTGAAAAGTGCTTTTATAAATATTAGCTCATTTGATCCTTAAAACAGTCCTGTGAGATTATTTTATTATCTCCTTTACAGTTGAGAAAACTAAGGCAGACAGAGGCTAAGTAACTTGTCCATTGTCACAAAACTAGTAAATATTTAAGGTCAAATTTGAACTCAAGTCCAGCCTTCTAATTGACCTAATGAGATTGACCTTTATACTGAAGTATAATGGATAGAAATTTAAAATATGTGGTAGATATGGGGCAGCCAGGTGTCTCAGTGGATTGAGAACCAGACCAACAGATGGGATGTCTTGGTTCAAATCTGACCTTAGACATTTCTAAGCTGTGTGACCCTGAACAAGTCATTTAAATAAAATTGCCTAGCTCTTACCACTCTTCTGTGTTGGCACCAATACTTAGTATCAATTCTAAGATGGAAAGTAAGGGTTTAAAAAAATGTAGTAGATAACAAAGAGACTGCCAACTGTAGTCTGAAATTTCCCATAGAAGGTAAGAAAGTGAATTTCAAAGAGCTGAGAGAGAAGGTAGACCCAAGATGATACAAAGGAAGTTAATTCAAGGGGAACTGGAAGATCTAGAACATGAACTTTTCTTGATACAAACATCATTCTGATGAGGAAGAAAAGGGGGAAATATATTAAGAGACTGATGTATCTCCCTGGAGAATTCAATAACTGAAATATATAAAGGATTAATTAAGATAGATAGATGTCTTTCTTAACAGATATCCAAAGGTAAATAACCAAAAATGAGTACACAGAGTACTCAATTAATCAATAAACATTTATTAAGCTGACAGTGTGTGCCAGGCACTATTAAGTTATGGAAGAAAGTCTTATAAAGAATGTCAAGAATGCTAAAATCTGGAAGAGAAAGTTGACAAAAGACTTTTTCGAGGAAGTAAAGGAAAGTAAAAGAAGGGATAGGATTATCAGTTGTGATAGATCAACTTGTGATGTATGAGAAGAATATCAGCTTCTGTAGGGCAAGAATTGCTTTGTTCTTTGTCTTTTTATTTGCTTTAAGTAGCACAGGGATTTGGCCACACATATATATCTGTGTGAAAAAAGCGCACAAATGAGGATAAGGACTGGACCTGTCATTGTATTGGTACTGGTAATTTCTGAGTGGAGAATTATTTACCAGGGTCAGCTAGCCAGATTTGAACTCAGATCTTCCCGACTCTTGTTCCATTCCTCTACAAATTAGAACACACTCTGTGTGTGTGTGCGTGTGCATGCACATGTATGTATATACCCAACTATATCTAAAACAGTCTATATTATTCAATTATTAAAAATAATCATATAAATGCTATTATACATATCTATCTATCTATCTATCTATATATGCATCTATTTCTCCTTGAAATTTGGTCTGGAATTCATATTTCAACTGTGTAGGCAGCTATTAGTCTTGGAGAGTTGCCTGGGGTCACTGCTAGATTAAATAATTTGTACAAAGCTCAATAGTCAGTTTATGGTCAGAACCTGCATTGGCCATAGCAGTTATCTGATAAATGTTTGATGAATTGAATGGAACGATAAAGGCAATAAATGACAAAATCCCAGCTGTTCATCCTATGTTTTGCCTCACTCTTTCTACCAAGAAAAATGATCTTGAGACTATAGAACCAAAAGGGCTAGCAAGGAACTGAAATTCAATATAAGGATGGGATTTAGAAACAGAATCCCAGGCTGTCCTCAATTGCTTCAAACTATATACACTGCACACTAATGTACCGAAAGCTGTCCAGTGTGACTTCTGATCTGTTTTCAGCATTTTTGAAAAATCAAGAAAAGTATGAGTCTCTTCTTTCTCTAATTCATGCTCTAACTGGCTGCCAAAATAATCTTTCTAAGACACGAGCTCCCTAGCTAAGATATGTCTGCTTTCTTTGCTTCTTTGGTCTCTGTGACCACACTCTCCTTTCAGATGTACTCTCTTCCAGAAATTTCTGTGATATTGTTATCTTCCTTCTTTTCTGACCAGACTCCTCAATTTCCATTGTTGTTTCGTCCTCTAGTTCTTGGCTCCTAAAAGTGGTTGTATTAATGAAGATGATTACAAAAGGTAACAAATTAAACTGTGTGGGATGCAGTTAAAGCCTTTATATATCAGTGATTCCCAAAGTGGGTACCACCGCCTCTTGGTGGGTGCTGCAGCGATCCAGGGAAGCGATGAGGGCCACAGGTGCATTTATCTTTCCTATTAATTGCTATTAAAATTTAAAAATAATTAATTTCCAGGGGGCTAAGTAATATTTTTTCTGGAAAGGGGGCAGTAGGCCAAAAAAGTTTGGGAACCACTGATATATATCTATGAACATTTTATGTTAATAAAAGAAGAAATATTTATTAATTTTGTGTGCAAATATAAATATGTAAATGAAGTCATCTTTAAACAAGAAGACATGCCAAATGCAATGGATGACATTGATATTACCTTGTTAGAGCAAACATAAATAGCATTAGTGCTATTTAACAATCAAATCACATTTGTATAATTGAATTTTGGGGGGTTGGTTTTCATCATTTTTCCATCTTGTTTTTCTCTGCATGGCTTTTTTTTACATGTTAACCTATCTGAATACTTACATGTGACAATGGAATTCCTAAACACTAATCGATAAATCTAATATTAGAAAGAAAAGTTTTGGGGGTGGAGTATGGCATGATAGCTTACTTCAAGTATTTGAAAGGGGCTGTCACAGTCCCAGAGAAAATAATTAGGAATAACTGGGGGAAAGTGACAAAAAAGGCTGATTAAGTTTTGATACAAGCACAATTTTCCTAGGACAAAATTTCTAAAAGTGGAATCGAGGTGCAGTTAGATGGCACAGTGGGCACAGCACTGGCATCTTCCTGAGCTCAAATCTGGGCTCAGACACTTACTAGCTGTGTGACCCTGAATAAATCACTTAATCCTGTTTGTCTCAGTTGCCTCAACTATAAAATGAGTTGGAGAAGGAAATGGCAAACCATTCTGTTATCTTTGCCAAGGAAACCCCAAAAAGGGGTCACAAAGAGTTGGACACAACTGGAAAACAACTGAAAAAAGTGGGATATTTGTTTGTGTAGAGTGTTCTCCATTACTGGAAGTCTTTAAAGCACAAGCTGAATGATCACCTGTTGACCATGCGCAAAGGGGATTCTGCATAAAGCTCAGCTTGGGACAGATGATTTCTGAGGTCTTTCCCAGTTCTGGGATTTTATGATTTTATGACTATGTTATGGTGAGAGTTGCTGCTGTTGCAGAGCTTTCATGGCAATAAAAGACCTGGATTACAGTAAAAACATTCACTCAGTGGAGCACAACATGGAGAACTGCCAAAGACCTGGCAGAACCATTGCAAAAGCAATTATCAGTTCTGGAAAGGTAGAGCATGTGGGACTGTGCCAGGCTGAAAGCTTAAGGAAATCATACAAAGGAAACGACTGAGTCCCACCCATTAAAAAAATATGGGAAGATCACACCCATTGAGAATGCATGAAATGTGATGAGCACATGCTCAAGGAGAGGAACTGGGCCGTGGATCCCAATGCAGCAAATGCTAACAGATGCATCACCATGGATGCACCGGCAACAAGAAACCACACGAGCGAGAATGAAAAATCTTAGGGGAAACACACATTTGCAAAGAGGAAGCTGCTGACAGAGACTTTTCCAAGTAACTGGAAACTGGGATTTTCAGCTAAAGTCATTACTCATTTCTAACCAAAGGCTCTTGCAATATTCATGTTTTTCAAGTAATTGATCAATGGGGGATTTTGGTTAAATTTTTTACCTATATATATTATATACATATATGATATATATATATATATAACACAATATATATTATATATATAATATAATCTTTCACCTCTATACCAATGCTTTTTCCAAGCCATAGACTCTTATTTATCACCTCATACACTCATTAGTTGTGTGATCCTGGACAATTCACTTAATACCTGTTTGCTTCAATTTCTTCAACTATAAAATTAGGATAAGAATAGCACCCACCAGAGCAGCAAGGTA
>NC_058130.1:669500617-669550595 GCF_016433145.1 Gracilinanus agilis | reverse complement strand
TATACATATATGATATATATATATATAACACAATATATATTATATATATAATATAATCTTTCACCTCTATACCAATGCTTTTTCCAAGCCATAGACTCTTATTTATCACCTCATACACTCATTAGTTGTGTGATCCTGGACAATTCACTTAATACCTGTTTGCTTCAATTTCTTCAACTATAAAATTAGGATAAGAATAGCACCCACCAGAGCAGCAAGGTAATTCAGTGGATTGAAAGTCAGGCCTAGGGATGGGAGGTCTTGGGTTCAAATCTGGTCTCAGTCTCTTTCTAGCTATGTGCCCCTGGGCAAGACAATTAACCCCCATTTCTATCCCTTATTGCTCTTCTGCCTTGGAACAAATACATAATATAGATTTCAAATGGAAAGTAAGAATTAAAAAAAATATTACCCACATTGCAGGGTTGTTGTCAGATTCAAATCAGATATTTGTAAAAAGCGCTCAGGATAGTTCCCAGCACATAGTAGGTGCTATGTAAATGCTTATAACTTTGGTTTTGCCATTGTACACACATTTTATAATTATTACTGGATATTCATGAGCTTTCAAATTCCTTTATTTGATCATCACTTGTCATTCCACCACTTCATGCCTTGTTTTCCCTATGTTCTTCATGCTTATTGTGACTTCCAATCTCTCCATCCAGTGGTCTTATAGGATATCATTCCTTCACTGGTTACTATTTACTTTCCCCATTTAAACCCCCAGGTCTATTTGCCAAACTGTAAATGGTCTTCTGAAGAGTTGCCTGCCCTTCTATCCTATCAAAGGTGGTGATTTTCCAAGTTCCAGGTTTAGAATATCCCACCAACCACTACCTTCAATCCTACTCACATCCATATCTCCCCATTCCTTAAAAGTCCTTCACTTCCTCCTTTTATCCTTGTAGATTTAATCCTGTATCTTTTGTGACTTTCATGGTTCAACATTTTGAAAATGTCATCTATAATGGACACCTCTTCTTCCTTTTCTTCATTCTCTTAACTCTCTTCAAACAGACTTAAAACAAACAAAAAAACAAACAAAATCCCCCTTTCATTCTGTCATAGAATCAATACTGTGTATTGTTTCCAAAGCAGAAAAGTGGAAAGGGCTAGGCAAATGGGAGTAAGTGACTTGTCAAGTGTCACATTCCAAGGAAGTATCCGAGGCCATATTTGAACTGAGGACTTCCTGTCTTTAGATTTGGCTCTCCATCCACTCAGCCACCTACTGCCCTACTAAATCTGAATTTGAGCTCATCATTCCACCTGTACTGCTCTCTTCAAAGTTACCAGTGATCTCCTAATCACCTAATCTAATTAGATTTTCTCAGTCCTTATCCTCCTAGTCCTCTCTTCAGCTCTTGGGACTTTCCATCATCTTCTCTTTGCTTCTCTCTTCTTCCCAAGTTTTGTAACCCTGATCTCTCATGATTCCCATTTTACCTGCTTGACTTCTCCTCAGTCAACTTTGCTAGAACTTCATTCAGGTTTCACTCACTAACTGTGGCTATCCCTCACTGCCTCCTTGTCCTGGTTTTCTTCTCTTCTCTCTCTAATATTTTGCTTGTCAAACTTATCACTTGCATGGATTCAATTTTACCTCTAGGATGGTAATTCTCAGACTTCTCTAGCCCTAACCTCTCTCACAACCTCTAGATTCACATTTTCACTGCCTTTTAGACAACTCAAACTGGTTATTTTTTAGACATCTTAAACTAAACATATCTAACAGAACTCATTATCTTTCCTCTTTTTCTAAACTGCCTATTACTGTTGAGGGTACCATCTTCCTCCCAGTTCAAGAAGGCTTGAAAACATAAGCACCATACTAGACTTATAACATTCTCTCACCAGAATAGACAATCGGTTATTTGCCAAGTCTTGTTCTTCACCTCTCATATATTCCTTGTCCTCTCCTCTAAAAAATGTCACTACCATGGTTTAGGTGCCCATTATTATACCCCTGAATTGGTTCAATAGGCTGCTGGTTGGTCTCTCTGTCTTAAGCCTTTCCCCACTGATCAACTCCATTCAACTGTCAAATTGATCTACTTAAAGTAGAGGTTTCAACCATATCACCGCCTCTATCTCCCATTCCAGTGCTTGCCTATTTTTCCAGAATCAGTTATAAAGTCTTTTGTTTGACTTTTAAAGGTTTTGACCTGTTTTCTTCCTATTTTTCCATACTTCTTATATTTTAGTCTCTTCTACATAATCTATGATCCAGTGACACTGGCTTCCTTCCCTCACACAGATACTCCATTTCCTAACTCTGGGCATTTGTTCTGGTTTTCCTTCATTTCTGTAACTCTCTCTATCCTCATCTGTCTCCCTCCCTTTCTTGTCTCAAATAAAATTCTACCTTCTGCAAGAAACATTTTTTGCTCTTGTTTAACTTTAGTTAGTTTTGCCTCTAAGATTACCTTCAAATTATCCTTTATAAATCTTGTTTTTAATATATCTTATTTTATTTTAAACCCTTACCTTCTGTCTTGGAGTCAAGACAGAAGAGTGGTAAGGGTAGGCAATGGGGGTCAAGTGACTTGCCCAAGGTCAACACAGCTGGGTTTAATATATTTTAAATATTTTTTCTCCTATTAAACTGGCAGGGACTCTGTGTGTGTGTGTGTGTGTGTGTGTGTGTGTGTGTGTGTGTGTGTGTAAGCTTTTATCTTCTGTCTTAAACTTGACACTAAGTAGTAGTTCCAAGGCAGAAGAGTGAAAAGGGCTAAGCAATTGGGATTAAGTGACTTGCCCAGGGTCACACAGCTAGAAAGTTTCTGAGGCCAGATTTGAACCCAGGTTCTCTAGCTCTAGGACTATTCCTCTATCCACTGAGCCACCTAGTTACCCCTACTCATCATTTTTCTAAACCAATAAAAACACAAGGTCTAGTACCTATACCTATACACACACACACACACACACACACACACACACACACACACACGCACACACATACACACACACACACACACACGCAAACAAAATTCCATTGAACTTCACAATATCCCTATTAGATGAATATATATTGTCACCATTTATATATGGAAATATCTGAGGCTCATAAAACTTAAAGGACTTGCTCAGGGTTACATACCTAAGCAAGGGCCAAACGTGAGATTTTTACACATCTCTTTTCAACTGCAGGTTTAGATCTCTGTCTACCATACCACATTTCTAAGGCTTCCCAAAATTTTGTTTCTCAAGGTGACATATTTCATAAACCTGGAAAATTATTTGAAAATAATTGTCTCATGAAGTAAAACATATTTTCAAATTAAAAGGTAACGTGCTATTTGGGTAATTTCCTGAATCTCTTGCATTTAAATGATTAAAAATGGTCATACTTCCAATGACTCATCCCTTTCCCATGGTAGAAAGCAATGATGTGATATTGAACAGGAGAGAAAGAGAAGTTTCCTGTGGCATTCTATTGGGTGTCTGATACAGACAGGGTAAATGTTTTAAATGGAAATGGAGAAATCATCACATTAGTGTGATAAATTATACCTTGATTTTATCCAGTTGCAAGCTCACAGCTTCCATTTGCCACGCTGCCTTGGAGCATTTCTTCCTATTAGGTAGGTTGGACTGAACCCTGATTTTTCCTGGCAGTCACTACCATCTTTTCCAAATCTTCTTGAAATATAGAACTCGAGTAGAAATGTACAACATGCAGTGAATGAATAACATGAATTCTTCTGGAAGCACTTACTAAAGGTAGAGATAAACAAATCTGTTCTGAGGGGCTCATCTATTCATAAGATCTTAAGTTTAGAGTTTTAAGGAACTTTATGATTATAAATTCATCATCTTAAAACTGAAGAGGACCTAGAGGCCAGGAAGTCACATTTTCATAAATCCAGAACTAGAAGAGAACATAGAGACTATTTAGCTCATTTGCTAAATGAGTAAAGTGAGTATTAGAGAGATAAAAATGACTTGCCTGAGGCCACAAAGGTAAGAAGGTTGTTATTCAATTGTTTCAGTCATGTCCAAATCTTCATGACCTCATTTGGGGTTTCTTGGCAAAAGATACTGGAGTGCTTTGCCATTTCCTTCTCCAGTTCACTTTATGGATGAAGAAACTGAAACAAACAGGAGTCACACAGAAGAGGCTGGGTTTGAACTTAGATCTTCCTGACTCCCAACTTACAGAGTGATCCACTGCACTAACTTGCTGTTTTCATGAAAGTATTGGGGGTTGGGGGTGTTGGATCCAGGTCAAAGAATTCCCAAGTTGGTGTCTTGCATTGTAATATGCTGCTTCTCAATTAAAAGTCATGTAGTTCAACCCTGTCTTGTGGCTTTAGTGTGTTGTCTTTTAGGATTCATAGGATCACAGACTTAGAGCTGGAAGTTATCTGAATCCAGATTTTATTGCTTATTTTATGGATGAAGAAACTGAGACCCTTATTTTATGGATGAAGAAACTGAGACCCAAGAAGATCAAATAATTTCACTAAGGTCACAGAGGTAGGATCTGAATCCGTGGTCTCTGATTCCATTGTAATACCTCTTATATTCCACTACGATTCTCCTTTCTAAAAGGAGGAAAGATTATTTTCAATACAGTGACAAAGGACTCCCCTTACAGGGCATTATGAAGATCCCTGCTCAATAATTCTTTCTTTACAATGCTGGACAGATTGAAAAACAACCACTAGGCATTGTGCTAAGCACTGGGGATACAAATCCAATAAAAGAAGATAGTTCCTGCCCTCAAAGAGTTTACATCCTATTGGAGGAGTAGAATATGTAAAGGGGAGTACATAGACGGTAAGGTACAACTGTAGGAAATTTCATGGAGACCCAGCAAGATGAGCCAAAAGCTGGTCTTTCTGAGCAGATGAGCAGAGGGACTATACTTTGGTGACAGTTTGGGAGAAGGTGAAGTTGTTGAACAGGTAGGAAAGTCACAGGATTTGATGCCCTGTCCAGTAAAAAGTTTGAATCCATGTCCTTTGATACCAGGCTCAGTGTTCCTCTGATTTAGAGATTTTCTTGGGGAACTGTGAGTTGAAGATTTTTGTGTATTGTCTCACGGTTGGTAAATTGGGATCATAAATATACATCAGAGTTTTATGGCTGTCTTGTTCAACCATCTCATCATTGAAATGACTTGCCAAAGGTTACAAGCAGGCAGCAAGCATCCTTAATGGCATTTGATTTTTGGTCCACTCACTGAAGAGCTACAGTAGTGATGTTTTAATAATAGCTAATATTTATTTCATAATAGCTAATATTTAGAGCTTACTATATGCCCCTGTGCTAAGTACTTTACTATTATCATTTCATCTGATCCTCACAAGAACCTTGGGAGTTGGGTGAGATTGTTATCTCCATTTTGCAGATGGAAACACCGAGACAGATTTGCCCAGGGTCACACAGTTAGTGTCTGAAGTTGAATTTGAACTCCAATCTTCCTGACCCTAAGCCTAGCATTCTGTGTATAACCTAGTTGCCCCATCACACCTGTCATAGGAGAGAATTTAACCATCATCTTCCTGATCCTGAGGTCAGCCCCTTATCTATTACTCTTGGCTGTTTCTTTTTTTCCCCCTTGCTACCTCTAAAGACACCACAAAGCAGGGAGAAAATCCTGATGCAAGTTCCTATTCAGTGCTAAGCCATATGTCACACAGATGATGAGCAATTCAAGGAAGGACGAATCAGGGTGGATTGGCACAGCTGGAGTAAATTTCATGGAATAAGTAGAACTTGATCTTGTCCTGGAAAGATGGATGAGATTTGGTCAAGTATAGAGCACAGAGGAGACCATGCGGCTCTGAGGAGCAAAAATTGAGATGGGAATGGGTATGACATTTTGTGATCAGGCTACTTATTAGAGTACAGATGAAAAATATGCCGAAAGCATAATAATGTTTTTAGGGTCATTTGGAACATTGAATCTGTTCCAGATAGATGCAGGGGAATTTCAAAGGATTGGAAAGCTATTCCCTCACAGAGGGTAGGTAGACTTTTCAGAGACCTAACTGTTTCCCTGATTATGATTAGTGTGAAGTTATAATTCACAAATTCTGGGACCAAATTTTACTCATGAATAAAATAGGATGAAAAGAAAAAGCCCAGAAAAATGTTACTCTGCAAGGTATTCAGTAATACCCATACTCAAACTGGTTATAACTCCAGCAACAGACATATATATATGTCTTCTCCCTTCTCCTGGCTTCTATGGTAAATTAGGCATTTTCTTGAAGAAAATACATGTTCTACATTGATATTCTGTGTCACTGTCTAAATTGACTACATCTAGAGCAGAGAGTCTGAAATAGAAAGAAATATTTTAGAACAAAAAAAGTGCTGAAATGGTTCCTACTATGGGAAAATTAGGGATGGTGACGACATCAGTGGATGTCATCTGAATCTGAAATTCATTTAGTGAAGAGTAAAGACACATTTCATTTTCTGCCTATTTCCTTGCTAGTTGGTGGTTCTCTAAGTGCTGGTATTATTTCTTTTCTTTCTTTACACATTTTGAGAAATGTTTTATGTTGTCTTTTCCTCATTTAACAGTTATTTAGGGAGAATTTGTCCCTTCTTCTCTAACCTGACCTCTCATCTTTTGTTTTAAAACCTATACCTTCCATCTTAGAATCAGTACTGTATATTGGTTCCAAGGTAGAAGAGTGTTAAGGGCTAGGCAATTGGGGTTAAATAACTTGCCCAGAGTCACAAAGCTAGGAAGGCCAAATGTGAACTGAGAAACTCCTATCTCCAGACTTGGCTCTCTATCCTTTGAGCCACCTTGCTTCCCAAACCTCATCCCTTTTTAATAAAGATGTCTCATTTTTTTCTGAAGGCTTAGGAGCTCAAAAATTCCTAATTTTTCTGCCCAATTGTGAGTGGTCCCATAAGACTCTGGAAAATGACTTTAGGTAGAACAATTAATTCCTCTAAACTTCTATTTCTTGATCAATAAAATATGGTGCTTTGACTATTTGAGCTATATGGTTCCTTCCAAACACAAATCACTCTGAAAGTTTATGAAAGAGATTTTTTTGGGTTCTGTTCTATCTTGCTAGAGGGCCTTTCATTGCAAGCTCAATTCTTTATATTGGTTCCAGGATTCTGTATCTGTGAGTGCATATATACATTCCCCCTCATAAATCTTAACCCTGATTCTCTGTTTGATATCAGTGTGTATAAATCTCCATGGAAAGTTATAAAAGTTAGGTTCCCAACATAAAATAATTTGGGCTCTAGGGTCACAGATTTAGCCCCAGAAGAGCCCTCAGAAATCTAATCAAATTCCCTCATTTTACAGATGAGGAAAATGAGACCTAAGTGAGATTTATTCTAAGTCATACAACTAACGACTGAAGTGGGATGTGAACCCTAGTATTATCATTTCTGGACCAGTAGATAATCAATTAGCAAAAATTAGCATCACCATAAATCTTGAATCCATCATCTTTCAATTCACGTTACCTTTATCCTAGTTCAGAAATCTCATCCATTCTCACCCACATTATATATATATATATATATATATATAAAACATCTTAATTGTTCTCATTGTTTCCAGTATCTCCTCTGACCAATCTACCTTCACATAGTTGTCAAATAGATATTTCTTAAATGTAAATCTAACCATACCTTTCACTTACTTAAAAAATCATCAATAAATCCTTATAACTTGTAGGATAAAATATATGCTACTAAGCTTGTCCCCTAATGTCCTTCAAAAATCTGGCTTTCATTGACTTTTATTTCATATTATTGTGTTTCCTGTATTTCTATTCTAAATTGGCCTCATCTATTCTTTGTTTTTTCCCCTTATATTCCATTCCTTTTATTTTTAAATTATCTTGTTTGTTACATTAAAATTCCTAAGCGTCTCCTAACTTTCCTTCCTTCCCTGCCTTAAAGAAGCCATCATTGAACAAAAGAATATACATATATAAAACTATATATTGTTTGCTTCTTTTTATCAGTTTTCTTTTTGGAGATATATATGAACAAGTCGTTCTTCAACCAATATTTCTGTTGATGTATATAATGTTCTCTCGGTTATACTTGTTCCATTTTTCATGATTTCATGTGGGTCTTTCCATTTTAAAAAAATTAACCTGCTCATCATTTCTTATGGTGCGGTAGTATTCCATCACAATCATATGCCACAACTTGTTTAGCCATTGCTCACCTGATGGGCATCCCCTCAGTTTCTAGTTCTTTGACACCACAAAGAGAGATGTTATAAATATTTTAGGACACATAGGTTCTTTTCTTTTTTCCCTGATCAATTTATTTATTTATTTACCAATTATATGTAATAACCAATTTCCACAACAGTTTTCTGAAGTTATATGATCCATATTGTCTCCCTCCCTTGTTCTGTCTCCCCTCTCAGATCTGGCAAGCAATTCAATCTGAGTTATACAAGTATTATCATATAAAACATATTTCCATATTATTCATTTTAAGTAAATAATCTTATAAAACCAAAACTCCAAAACATATACCCAGATTAACAAGTGAAAAATCATCTGCTTTCATCTGCATTCCTACTATCACAGTTCTTTCTCTGGAGGTGGATAGCATGCTTTGTCATAAGTTTCTAAGAATTGTCCTCAATCATTACATTGCTAAGAGTAGCAAAATCTATCACAGTTGATCATTCCACAATATTGTTGTTACTGTGTACAGTGTTTTCTTGGTTCTTATTTCACCCTGCATCAGTCCATGAAGATCTTCCTAGCTCTTTCTGAAATCATCCTGTTCATCATTCCTTACAGCACAGCAATATTCCATCACCATCACGTACTGCGATTTTTTTTCAGCCATTCTACAATCAAAGGTCATCCCTTTGGTTTCCAATTTTTAGCCATCATAAAAAGAGCAACTATAAATATTTTTGTACAAGGACGTTGTTTCCCATTTTAAATCTTCTTGGGATACAGACCTACTAGTAGCATTATTGGATATGCATTGTTTTATAGCCTGTTGGCATAGTTCCAAATTGCCCTCCAGAATGATCGGATCAGTTTACAACTCCAACAGCAATGCATTAGGGTCCTAATTTTGGCACATTCCCTCCAACATGTATTATTTTCTTTTACTGTGGACACATTCTTTTCAAAGAGGGATCTGTGAAAGTGTAAGTAATTGGGTAGAATCTATCAAGATATACTCTTCTCAGAGCTAAATGATCCCAATTTTGGGATGCTCTTTCAATAAGAGAAACACATGCCCATAGGAGGAGCCTCATATGGAGGCCACAGTGAAGAGGCTGAAGTGACTAATGGCTCATGCATAACTTTACCACTCCCATACACTATGATCCTATGACTAAAGTCTAAAAAAATGTTCCAGGTACCCAGATTAGCTTGTATTCTAAAAGGTAATACATGCATCTGGAATCCTGTCACCACATTCAGTAGATCAGCCAGAAGATTCCAAAGGTAAGCCTCATCCTAGATCTGAATATAAGATTCTCTTTACTATCTACATTGTAAAAGGATGGCAGTTTTCTATTGATCCTATCAGCTTCTTGGCTGTCCTTAATAATTAGTTTTAACAATAGTTACATTCATGTCAGATGAGTGTAAAATTACCTCTCATGACAGCTTGGCTTTCATCTCCCACTTCACACCTGTAACTTTAATGGTCTTTAGTTATATTGTACTGCAATCTCCAATTGCAATATGATATAGCAGAAAGGATGTCATCTTTGGAGTCAGAAGACCTGAATTAAGATTTAAACTTTGAAGCTTGCTGCCTATGTGACCTTGAGTGATTCTCTTAATCTCTCTGGGCTTGAATTTATTCAGCTTTATTTTATGAGAGAATATAAAATATAAAATAAGACTATAAAATTAGAGAATTAAACTTCATGGTCTTTGGTATTCATTTTCATTCATGAGCAAAGGAGAATTGCAAAATAAATGTGTGCTGTATAGATTTAGAGACATCTCCATCCAAATGTATATATGGGCTATTTGTGCTCTACTTGTGGTAGCTCTTCTGAGCTTACTTTAGTCTGGTCCAGTGATGGGCAAACTATGGCCTCCAGGCCAGATGCGGCCCCCTGAAATGTTCTATCCAGCTGACATTATTCCTAATGTGATGAATACAATGAGTAGGATACAGACTGATGGATGGGCATTTCCTTTCCTTTGGCCCCCTCTTTAAAAAGTTTGCCCATCACTGGTCTGATCAGTCAGAGTTGGGCACACTATACATTGGCTCCAACATAGTGATGCCATTTTGGTCCTCTTTGAGTAGGAAGGACAACAACCCATTAACCAGATATGTAGTCCACGATGATTTTCTTCTAAATAAGCTTCCTTTTAGTATTTCAGGTAGTTTTCATGAGATTATGTTTTTGTTTAGGAGAGAAGTCTTTCAAAGCCCTTTCAGTCCTTAGATTCAATATTCTTATTTAGATCTCTGTAGGGAACCCCTACTTCCAATGCAGATTCACAAGTACTCTGCCATTTGTAGGCTTTGAGAGCACTCTAGGCCACTGAGAGGTTGTGATTTGTTCAGTATCACCCAGTCAGGAGTTATTAGATCTTGGACTCAATTGCTGGTCTTCTTGCCTTCAAGGCCAGCCCTTTATCCATTGTGTTTTCTTTCATGTTCTCTTCTTAAAGTATAAATACCCTAAGAATAACTTAGAGTAGTGGAAGAGTTTGAAGAGACATAACATGTTATCATCCAGCATCTTCATTCATAGACAAACAAACTGAGTCTTCAAAGAGGCAATTACTTGACCAAGGAATCTAGAAAGATAAAGTGATTTGTCCAAAGTTACAAATGGATTGTTTCATTATTAACACTTAATGTTAATTATTTTTATCAGAAGGCAGATGGTGAAGTATAAAGAATACTGAGCAGACATGAAAACTCACATATTAGCAAGTTCCCCATTCTCTAAAGTATATTCCTCTACATGCAAAAGAGACAATTCCCACAATTTTCCATTTCTGGTTGGAATGGATCTGGAATACTGGATTAAGTTCTAGGCAACACCTTTGAGGAAGGATATTCTTACTTGTTCCACTTGACCTAAGAGAATACTAATAGGAGACACTGCAAAAGCATATGTAGTCTTGATGTAAGTAAAACTTCCAGGCAATGAGAACTTTCCAAAGATAGCATGAACCACTTCAGGAGGTACAGGGTTAAAGACATGTAAGAGAATTTTGAGGACTTTTCCATCTATGAGCTTTTATGCATGTCATGCCTGAGCAGACTCAAATACACTCCCACCAATCTAATCTAACCTGGCTGCAGCTTCTTTTCTCCACCATTCTATAGTTCCTTATGTACCAGCAATTGTTGTAGCCTGCCTACTGAGCAGAATTGCTGTAATAGGGTGTGGAAAGACAAAGGGAACTCTTGATGTAGCTAGGGTTTTTTTCATTCAAGAGTTGAAAGGTATGGAAGGAAGCTGGATTCAGAGAAAAGTTAACATCCAGATCCCCTGGAGTCATTTCAATCATCGTTATATCTTGTCTGCCATGTTCTACATTTAAAATCCTGTCTAGCATAGAAGAGGGGAGTGGGTGGAAAAGGTAAAGAAGAATTACTGCAATAGCTTGCAGATTTGTTCTGCTTTGCATTTCAGAAATTTGATCATTTGAAACAAATTTTGTTTCAAATCCAAAGGGTACTTATGAATGAGAATAATGTGTCCCTACTTTGTGGAAGGAGAGATAGAGAGAAAGAGATAGAGATAGAGATAGAGAGATAGGGAAAGAGATAGAGAGATAGAGAAAGAGATAGAGGGTGAGAGAGAGAGAGAGAGAGAGGCAGAGAGAGATTGAGAAAGAGATAGAGAGACAGAGAGAGATGGAGGAAGAAAGAGACAGAGAGAGATTGAGAAAGAGATAGAGAGAGAGATAGAGAAAGAGATAGGGAGAGAGAGAGATTGAGGAAGAGAGAGACAGAGAGAGATTGAGAAAGAGATAGAGAGTTAGAGAAAGAGATAGATAAAGAGATAGGGAGAGAGAGAGAGAGAGAGAGAGAGAGAGAGAGAGAGAGAGAGAGAGAGGCAGAGAGAGATTGAGAAAGAGATAGAGAGACAGAGAGAGATTGAGGAAGAGAGAGACAGAGAGAGATTGAGAAAGAGATAGGGAGAGAGAGAGATTGAGGAAGAGAGAGACAGAGAGAGATTGAGGAAGAGAGAGACAGAGAGTGATTGAGAAAGAGATAGAGACATAGAGAGAGAGATTGAGAAAGAGAGAGATAGAAAGAGAGATTGAGAAAGAGATAGAGACAAAGAGAGAGAGAGATTGAGAAAGAGATAGAGACAGACAGAGAGAAAGAGACAGAAAGACAGAGACAGAGAGGGAGAGAGAGACAGATGTATTCCTAGACTTCTTAGAACATACCAAAGTCACATCTAGGATTAGGACCCAAGAGTACTGACTTTTCCTTAATCACCAACATAGCATAGTTAACAGAGCACTGAACTTGGAGTAAGGTGCCTTGGATTTAAATTTGAATTCTGGCTTAGTCAACTTTCAGCCTTCTCAAAAACCTTCAAATGGCCTCCATGGTCTGCAGGCTAAAACTCATGCTAATTTAATACTTTCCCCAACATTTCTTTCTAGTCTTACCCTCTTAACTTACCTAACAGATTTGCTCACTGCTCAAAATAGGCTTCGTAATGTCTTGCTTTCTCTTCCCTGTACATTGACTCAGAGAATTTCCTTTACTTGAAATAGCTACTATACTATTGTACAACCTTTCAAAGTAGGTCCCAGTTTCACCAAAGGCCTTCCCTGACTATCACAATTAGAAGTAAAGTCTCTCTATTCTGGGCATTTGTAAAAGATTGTCAAGTTACTCATCTGGCATATAGCACAGATTGCATTGCATTCTTATTGCTGCATGCCTTATCTAGTTTATTATAACATTATTTTGACAAGTGAGTGAACATGGCAGCACTGAATGTGACTAATAGTCTTCCAGTTCCTGCTAGAAGATCTCCAGTGAGGGGAAAGCCACCAGCTTAATTTACTTATGCAGAGCATTAATTGGAAGGATATTTTCCCTCACATTCAGCCTAAATGTAGCTTTTTAATGCCTTTTACAAATTGCTCTTAGTCTTGTTCTCTGGGGTTAAAAAATAGAATCTCTCTTATGTAACATTTCTTCAGATATTTAAAGAGACTTCTATACTTTGTTTAAGTCTTTCCTCCAGACCAACTATTCTGAAAACCTTCAGGCAATTAAAAATATTTGTTTGTTATATTAAAATTGCTAGATAACCCTCCTCTTTCCTTCCTCTTTCTGTACCAGAGAAGGCATCGTTTGACCAAAAGATATACACATATATAAATATACATGTATAAATGTATTAAAATACAATTATTTACATGTATTGTAAAACTGTGTGGTATTTATTTCTCTTCATCAGTTTAGTTTTGTTTTTGGAGTTGGACATATGCAAGTAAATCTTTGAATAATATTTCTGTTGTTGTATATAATGTTTGCTTGGTTCTCTTGGTTTCACTCTTCGTAACTTCATGCAGGTCTTTCTATTATTTAAAAAAATAATCTGCTCATCTTTTCTTGTGGTTCAGTAGTATTCTTCACAATCATATGACATAGCTTGTCTAGTCCTTCACCAGTAGATAAGAATCTCCTTTACTTCCAGTTCTTTGCCACCACAAGGAAAACATATAGGTTCTTTCCCTTTTTCTCTGATCGCCTTAGGAAATAAACATAATAGTGGTATTGCTTGGTCAAAAGGTATACATACCTTTATAACTACTGGGCATAGTTCCAGATTGCTCCCCAAAATGTTTAGATCAGTTCCAAGTTCTACAAACAATGTATATGTACCCATTTTTCCACACTCCAACAACAGTTGCCATTTTGTCCTTTTATCATTTAGCTCATCTGATAGGTGTGAAATGATATCTAGGAGTTGTTTTACTTTTCATTTCTCTAATAATGATAATGATTTGGGGCATTTTTTTCAAATAGCTACATGTAGCTTTGATTTCTTCATCCAAAAACTGTCTCTTCATATCTTTTGACCATTATCCATTGGGGAATGGCTCATATCCTTATATACTTGACAAAGCTCTTGATATGTTTTAGATATGAGTCTTCTATCTGAGAAGCTGTCTATAAAAATTTTCCTCAATTTACTGATTTCCTTCTAATATTGGCTGCATTAATTTTATTTTTGAAAAAACTTTTAAAATATAATGCATTAAAAATCATGCATTTTAAGCAATCTTTATATAGAATGTACTGAAGCTCCACCATAGCCCTGGCTCCTTCCTCAGCATCTGTCCAGTTTATCATTCATTATAAAGTATTATAACAATAGTTATATTACCTACTTCCTTTATTGATGTGTCTCTATTATAACAGCATGATTAATCTTTTTTTCTTGCCTGACAAAACTTGGGACTGAATTGTATAGATATTTTCATATGCCAGAGGAACATTCTGCCATCCCAAACCACCTCTTAGTGAAATCAGTCTTTTCTCTGGTTACAGAGCAGGCATTCAATCATCTTCCTTTCTGGATTGATGCCCACTGTAGAAAAACTCCAAATTCTAAGCACAAATTGCATAAAGCAGGATGAATTTCTTATTTACTAAATAGAGATCAGAGAGTCATTTTTAAAAAATACTTTTTTTAAAGTTTCCAAGATCCTATGAATTCTTAATCTCAGTCCACTTGATCTCAATGCTTCATGAACACTCCCTTACTTCTTCCACCCCTATCCTACCACTCCACCAACCAGAAACACAACAGGCTGAACCAGAGAGCAGTGTTTCATTTTGTTTTCAGTTAAAAACTTAGTAACTCTTGTGTTTGGCCAAAACTACACACCCATCTAAGCCATACTTATCTCCATTTGGTTGCATTTGCTCCTCCCTATTCATCAACTCCCTGTAAGTTGAAGAATGAGCTTATTTCCAGAAAAAAATATACAGGAACAGAGACTACTTTTATTGCCTCCCTGCTCTGTACCCCCACTTGGAAAAAAGGGGTTTGACTGACTTCCCAAATGTATTACATATCTGGACCATTTACAACTTTGTCTCTTCAATACTGCTCTTGGCAATTTGTTATTCTAGGCTAAGTACATAATGAATAGAAAGTTCTTTGTAATATTCTAATGTACCTTGTATACATAAGTATTCCTGCATAATGACAAAATTCATTGCTGGAGGCACTAGAAAGGAATATTGAGAAGGCCAGGAGGGGAAGAGGAGGATGGAAAAATTGGGATAGTTAAATTCTGATAGCTGGAAGGCAAAAGAAATCTGGATGCAGGACATTAGATTTGGCAAATGGCCAACAATTTTTGCTTTGTTGTTATAAGAGTGAGCTACTGTGATTCTCTTGGCTGGAAAAGTCTTCTGCAGGCCCACTGCCCTACCTCTATGCCTCTAAGTTCTCCAAAGTCAAAACCAACTAGGACTGAATATCATGGCCCCAGTGTAAAGTCTTTGGCCCCAGACCTCTGAACATAGTCCCATGGAGAGAAATGTAAAAGTTTCCTTTCTGGCTTGGCCTTCTGTTCAGTTTTTAACTAGTCTCTAGTCTTCTCAACATGCTGGCTGATTTCTTCAGGAATATGCTTTTTAACTTACCAATGACTTTCTTAAAATAAAGTTTTGACCACTATTCCTATATTAATACAGCCTACAAGATCATTAGCTTCTTGAGCTTCCATGACATACCCTTAACTCATATAGAGGGATTATATTCTTCTTTAGAACCCCCCACCCCAAGTGGGCATATTTTGGGGGATTTTAATCTAGGACCTTGATGGTAGCAGTTTTAGTGTGTTTGGTACATACTAATATAATACTTTATTTTCTAGGTTCCAAGACACTCATAAATAGGTATAACAAAAATCCAGGTAATTTTTCTTGACTAAACAGACATTTATATTTTATAGATATCAATGGACAAAGGTCTAAGTATTGGGACAATTTGTCCTGCCAAAATTTTAAAAATAATTACTTTAAATATTAATAAAATAATGAATTCCACCAATGGTTCAAAATTCTTGTTGGCATTCTCATGACCTTTAGTAGCTCAGGCATTTACTTAAATATTTTAATTTATACCCCCCCTCTATACTTTTGTCTCCTGGCTTTCCTGACTTCTTTCAAGACTCAGCTCAAATTTACTTCTGCAAGTGACCTTTCTTAACTCCTAAGCCTTGCTTCTGGATGGTTCTCCTTTGAGATGATCTCCAAATTACCCTTAATATATCTTTTATATTACACAGTTATTTTCATGCTGTCTCCCTTATCAAACTTTGACTCTTTGAGAGTACCATTTGCTTTTCTTTGTACAGTGCATGGTACATAGCAAGTATTTTGCAAATGCTTGTTGATTTGATTTATCAATCAATCGATTAATCAATAAACATTTAATGCTTGATATGTTCTAGGCACTGCACTACATTCTGGGGAGGCAATGACAAAGGCAAAATTGTCTTTGCATTCATAGATTTATTTTTACTTAATATGAATCTCTTTCCTTTAGTCTGCTGCTTATTTCTGCCATTCCCTCTTATTATTTTTATTTATTAATTTATTCTCCCCTGCCCCTGATGATGTATTAAAAAGAGAAAATGGAGTATGTACTAACGAAGTAACCCTGTGATCCAACAAATCAGGACACTAACTCAGACTTGGTATTTTATAGGTAGTATGCCCTTATTATTGGCATTGGTAACTTGGGGAACCAATTTGATTGGGGCAAGGATGAGAAGTATAGGGATTAAATTCATAGCTGGACTAAATATAAGACATTTAGCAAATTTATTTACAAAAAGAGAAAAATGTGTAAGAGGGTAAAATAAGATATCTAACTTAACACACTAAATATTTGCTCCAGTCCCTGGCTCAAACCAGACAGGACTAGTTAGCTCTCAGCCAGAGGACCCTCATCCAGAGGACCTTCAGCCAGAGGGCCTAGTGGTTAATAAAACAAGGGTTCCATCCATATGGCCTCCTCCAAGAAGGGGAGGCCTCTCCGGAAAATAATCTCTCCAGAAGCCAGGAAAGGAGTCAGCTTTTCAGTCACCTAAGTCTTAGCTCCATGTTGTAGTCCCAGCCCAAGATCCTTCAAGAGCTCAAAGACCTCTCAAAGACCTCCTGACAGGAACTTTAGGCCCTTTTTTAAGGAATTTTTTATGTCACTTCCTGTTCCCTCCTCCACTTTATGGGGACCAATTGCAGGCTTTAAATTTGCTTAATATTGCCCAGGGGGCAGTCAGTCACTTCTGGAGGTGTAAACCACTTTAGTAGGTGGCTTGTGTACCTCCCCTACTTAACATTAAGTAGGGGTGTCTTCGTTTTTGGTTGATTAAATTTAAAAAATAGGCAAGGGGAGAGTCAATCCCATCTTCACAGAAAAATTATTAAATCACTTGTCCAGGGTCATGCAGCTAGTGAGCATAAGTGTCTGAGGTCAAATTTAAATGAATCTTCTTGACTCCAATTTCAGCACTCTGTTCACTCTGACACCTCACTATTAAATGCTACGATATTGATTGATTAATTAATTAATTCACACATATAATATTTGTAGGACAAATAATTATCTTAGCTATCCTGGTGGGATGCTAAGAAGGGTCTTTGGACTTTCCAATTCTCTGGTAGAGAAGATAAGATATAAAAACAAAAAATAATAACAAGACTTCATAAGTGCAGTGTTGTGTAATGGATAAAGAGATAAACATGAAACTGGGAAGACCTGAGATCAAGTCCTTTCTCTGGTACAGATTGCAATCCATGGCAAGTCATTTACCCCATCTCTGCCTTTTGGTTCCCCTGATTTTCTTCAAGCCCCAACGAAAACTTCACTATCTTTAAAAGGCTTTCCAGCCCCTCCTTAATGCAAGTACCTTCCTTCTTTGATTATCTCCAACTTATGTTTTTTATATCTTGTTTGTACATAGTTGTTTGCATGTTGTCTATTTTCCATTAGACTGTGAGCTCATCTATGATTTTTGTATTCTTACTGTTTTTCATAGTGCCTGGAACATAGTAAGAGTTTAATAAATGTTTATTGCCTGTCTGACTACTCTAAATGTTCTAGGGAATTTTTGATCTGTAAAGTTGTGGAGAAGGAACCAATCTGTATTGATGGAGGGAGTTTTCTCATTAGTCATTTATATCAATGAAATCCCGGGTCCAATTTCTAACTCTATAAGTAGAATTAAAAAAAAAAAGGCTAAAGAAATTGAGGGTTTCATCTATATTCTAGTGTCATCAAGGCATCTAACATAACAGAAAGGAATAAGCATTAATATAATGCCTACTTTGTGCCAGGCAGTGTGCCAAATACTTTACACATATTCTCTCATGTGATCCTCTTAACAACCCTTATTCTCCATTTTGCATTTGAAGAAAAGAAAGCAAACAGAGAGATCACAGAGATTAGGTTGGATTTTAACTCAGGTCGTTTTGACCAGACCACTGCTCTCTATTCACTGCACCACATACTTGCCCCTAGGAGGTACAATGTTGTTCTGTTTGTTGATGATGGATTTTTTGAAGATTTTCTACTTTTCTCATTCTCAGGTCCTTATTGTCTTATATAAGATTCCTCTGTTTATGGCCCATTTGTACCACAAGCTTATGTTCCTGCTTGAGTTTTGTCTTGCTCTCTTCTAAGAACATGACTTCCCACAGTACCTTACCAGCACAATGGCATAGTTGTAGGTCAGAGGGAAAATTGGTGATTGGTAGTGATGGAGGGATTGAGTAGGGAAAGGCAGTGGGAGCAATACTCACCCCAGTAAAACAGTAGAACATTTCATGATGAGGTCAAGTTTTGATATTAAAAAAAATATCCCTCCCTAACTGTTCTGTTTTTCCCTCTCCCTCAAAGCCTGTTGGGGATATAATATCTGAAGAAGGGAAGATGTTAAGCAGGAATTTTTATAGCCAAGGACAATGTATTTCAAGGTTTGTTGTGTGGAAGGTGATTGCTCTTGTTAAGCTCAGCTGTAGGTGGGGCACCATTAGGAGGAATAGGTGAAAGTTACTAGGAATCAGATTTAGGTTTGATTTGAGGAAAAATTACCCAGTGACTAGAAATGTCCCAAAATAGAATAGATGAGAGATGATGAACAAACCTGGATAGGGAGTTGGTCTAGAAGACAGGAAGACAAGGGTTCAAATCCTCCCTCTGTCACATATTGGTTGTGTGAACCTGGACAAGTTACTTATTATTTTTATCCCCCAGGTACCACTCCATTTCATTTTTAAAATGGTACCCTTTGTTTTATCACATAATTATATATTTATTCCTCCAAATATAAAATATTTAAAAATTAATAATAATTAATAATAATTCAAAAGTGCTATTGACTACATTTTATTTTTTCACTTTACTTTATTTATTTATTTTCAAATTAAATTATTTTTTTAAAATAAATTTTTTAAAATTAATTAGTTTAGAATTTTTTCTCATGGTTACAAGATTCATGTTTTTTTCTCCTCTCACTCCACCTTGCTTCCATAGCCGACGCACGATTCCACTGGGTTTCATATGTGTCACTGATCAGGACCAATTTCCATATCATTGATATTTACACTAGGGTGATTGTTTAGAGTCAATACCCCCAATCATATCCTCATCAACCCATGTGTTCAAGCAGTTGTTTTTCTTCTGTGTTTCCACTCCCACAGTTCTTTCTCTGGATGTGGATAGTGTTCTTTCTCATACGTCCCTCAGAATTGTCCTGGATCCTTGCACTGCTGCTAATAAAGAAGTCCATTATGTTTGATTATACCACAGTGTATAAGTCTCTGTGTACAATGTTCTTCTGGCTCTGCTCTTTTCACTCTGCATCATTTTCTGGAGGTCATTCTAGTTCACATGGAATTCTTCCAGTTCATTATTCCTTTGAGCACAATAGTATTCCATTACCAGCAGATATCACAATTTGTTCAGCCATTCCCCAATCGAAGGGCATATCCTTAATTTTCCAGTTTTATGCCCCTACAAAGAGCGCGACTATAAATATTTTTGTGTAAGCCTTTTTCTTTATGCTCTCTTTGGGGTATAAACCCAGCAGTGGTAGCGCCCTTTGGGCATAGTTCCAAATTGCCATCCAGAATGGTTGGATCAATTCACAATTCCACCAGCAATTCATTAATGTGTTGACTATATTTTAGAAAGCATTTTTAAAGTTGAATTTGCTATTTTAATTTTTATTTATAGACTTAATATGGCATAAGTTTTGGATTTCAAGTCAGGAAGACCTGAGTTCAAGTACAGCCTCAATACTTAGTAACTATATTTCCTTGGCAAATCATTGAACCTCTGTCTACCTCTGTTTCCTCACGTGTAAAATGAGGGCAATTCTAGATGTGAGCATCAAATGAAATTTATGTTTGTAAAGATCTATATAAATGCAAGCTACCATTTTCTCTTACTCAATAACCATTTGTGATTTTTGTTTTTATCTTTTTACATTTCAATAAAATTTTAGCCTTTTTCTAACATTTTTTAGTTCATATTATTTCCTCACTCCTACTCCTTTCCCCTGGTCAAGACAGCACATAATATGTTAAAAGTTGCACATAAGTTATCATATAATGCATATTTCCATGCCTGAAATGTTGGGAAAGAAGACACATATCACTTACATAGAGAAAAATTCATGGAGAAAATAAAGTGAAGAATAGTGTGCTTCAATCTGCATTAAGACTCCATCAGTTCCTTCCATAAAAATGGACAGGTTTTTGTTTTTGTTTTTGTTTTTTGGGGTCATGAATCCCTTGTAGTTTTCCTGGATCCTTGCATTGCTGATGATCATTCATGATTTAAAAAAAAATCTTCCATTGACTCCCTCAAGAGTTCCCAACAATTCTCAATACGTTCTTCCTTACTATTTTACTTCAAGAATTTCATATTTTCTTCAAAATATATCACATGCCATTTGAATAATGTTGCAGAAGGGAAATTTCACTTTATTATTGTTAACCTGTCATTTTGATTTCTCAGAAGAGCTTTAGTCTGAAGGCTTAAATTAGTGCATTTGCTGGCCAGGTGCCCTATTTCAGAATGTGGAAAGTTTGAAGCCAGTTTACACATAACACACTTTCGATCTGAGCTGCTCCTAAAGGCTTTTATTGTTAAGCACATGATCCAGGGTATAGCCTTTCTGTTCTCGATCTGCAAAGTACAATACCAGGAACCTACCTGAGTGATAACATTTGTGGCAGGCACAGAGGGGAAAGAAGAACATTAATTTGTACTGTTTGGTTTCCAGTGGGCTCTTATCCAGCCTTCATTCACCTGGCTTGCCAAGGAAGGGGATTTAAATCTCCAAGCCCAGCCAAAGGCAAACACTCATCTTCACAATGAAATCTTTTCCTGAATTAGGGCAAGATCATTTCATCCAACCCTCTCTCTCTCTTATGTGCATTTAGCTCAGCACAAAAACCATTTGAAACAGTCTTCTAGTTTCTTTTTCCTTAACAAGTATCAGGGGAGTAGATTCCCTATCTTCCTCTGGAAAAATGTTTCAATTGTATGGCCTTCATTTTTGGGAAATTCTGCTTAATGTCTTACACAAATCCTATTTAAAAAAGCCTAAGCCCATTTCTTATTATTCTTTGCTTAACTGGAACTAAGAATTGGCTCGGTGTCATGCCCATGGGTCTGAAAATACTAAAAGGCTCTTGTTAAATCTTCCTTATCTCACCCTGACCTTTTTTATTTTCTGGACTAAATGAATCCAATTTCTTCAAGCCTTTCCCCAGGTTAGAAAATTTCCAGAACTTTAATCATCATATTTTTCTTGTGGCTTCCTCCAAGTTATAAATACCAGTATTTAGTTCAACTCAATTCAAAGAATCACAGAATGTCAGAGCTGAATGGGAATCTAGAGATAATCTTACCAACTCTTATTAAATAAGAATACTGTGATCCCCAGTGAGTGACTGAGTTGAAACTGGAACCCTTCTTTCCCACTCTGTAGTCTACAAGGATTTTACAAATTTGATTTTCTATCTCCTATTACATGTAGCATTTTATTCTGGTCCTTATGAATAAAAAGAGCAATCTATAAATATTCACTAAATATCTGTTTCTTAAAACTTCAATATTATATTTTAAGTCCTGAATTCTTTTTTTCCCATCCCTGAACCCAATGAGAAAGCAAAAACAAAAACAAAAACAAAACCCATTAAAGTGTACCCATTTTAGGTATGTTAAAAAATATCCTTCAACCCTCTGCACTCTTAGATCATCAACTCTCTCTCTCTCTCTGGATTCATCCTGGGAGACTTCTGGACCTGCAACTGTTTCTACCGTGCTGGTCAACACTCTTAAACCTTTCAAAGTTATTTGTCTTTTAGTGCTCTTTTTAGTGTATAAATTGTTCTTCCTACCTCACTTTGTATCAGTTCATACAAATCTGCTGTGTCTTACTGAAATTATCTTCCTTGTCATTTCTTATAGCACAATAGTGTTCCACCATAGTCGATACCATAGTTTATTTGGTCATTTCCTACTTTATAAGTACCTCTTCAGTTTCTAGTTCTTTGTCACCATAAAAAGAGCTGTTATGAATATTTTTGTACCTATAGGTCTTTTTCCTTTAAAAAAATCTCTTTGGGATACTAAATATCTGTTGACCATGGTTCCTGGTTCACTTCATAGATACTTTTGACTTTACCAGTATCATAGAGCTTGAACTAGGAGGGACATGAGAGACTCTCTTGTCAAACCTGTCTAATAACAGATAAGGAAACTGAGGTCCATGGACATTATGTAACTTTCACAAGGACACCTAAGTAGTAAGCATCAGAGGAATATATTAAAACTAGTTCCTCTGACTCTAGACTCAATAGCTTTTCATTTATACCAGAATATATAATATGTACATAAAATAATAATATATAATGTCTTCCTTGCTGGTATAGTGAGTGTGCAACCAGGGACTTTAGACCTTCTGTCTTCAAATTATTATTTTTTTTCTTTAGCAAGGATTCTCTTCAATTCCAGAGGAATATTTGTTCTTCATTTCTCTAAGTCTATGATGCTGTGGGCTGTATTTGAGAGTGAATAGGCTTGAATGCCAGTTTCTGATTCCAGCTCTGTGATGCATGACTTTGGTCTAGGAGTGAAAGTGAGCATTATGGAGACAAAGTGGCCATCAGAAGTATTCTTCCCCACTGGAAATGCCCTTCAGCACAGACATATGACCACAGATGTTGGCTCCTCATTCAACCCACCTGTTGGAATTTCAAAGTTGAAGGAATAACTTTGATCAACCATTTGGGGAGTCCTTCTCTAAGGAAAGATCAAAAGTACCTTCTTTGACATTTCCAAAATGACAATAAAGCAGCTTGAATATATCATGAGTAGAAAGACATTTTTTTGTCTTACTTTACAATTTTCAGTGGTCTTTTTTCTACTGGGTTTGGGTTTCAGGCATATGTACATGTGCATTGCTGTCATTAATATGGAATCTAGTTTTGTCAGAAAATATCTTTCTTTGATATTTTGAATAGTTCATTTTTGCCTCATTTTTCAGATCTGAAAAATGGAAAGGATTTTGTGGCATTGTAGGTACATTACAATGTTACATTGACAAGTTTAGCACTCAGGAATCATAGGGTCATAGTTGCAGAGTTCAGAGGCCATTGAATCCAACCTTTTAATTTTTCAGAATATAGTATTATTATATCATAGATTTAAATCTTGGAAAGGAATGTAAAGGCCATCAAATCTTCTCTTATCACATTTTACAAATGAGGACACTGAAACTTAATGAAGTTAAATAACTTGCTCAGGGTCACACAGCTAGTAAGTTTCTGAGATAGGAACTGGACCCATTTATTTCTTCCTTAATACTTAGTATTCTATTCATGACATCACAAAGAACTATTTACTTTTATATATTTTACCTAGAATTTGGAGTTAAATACCACTAGATAAGAGAGAATGCCTGTGCTATAAGCACACAATCCAATTAGCTAGACATTAGTCACAGATATAAATTAATGGCACTGAGATGTATGCTATTCCCACTCATTTTTTTTCAAAAATATAACTTTTGGGGGGCAGCTGGGTAGCTCAGTGGATTGAGAGCCAGGCCTAGAGATGGGAGGTCCTAAGTTCAAATCTGACCTCTGACACTTCCCAGCTGTATGACCCTGGGCAAGTCACTTGATCCCCATTGCCTACAAAAATATAATAAAAAAATATAACTTTTTAAGTGACAAATTGCAACATCATTAGAGACTATTAATTATATCTGAACCATGACATAACATTTAGAGCAAGAAGTAAAGAAAACCTAATGTTACAATTTTGTTTTTTTCTTCTTAGTCCTACCAGTTGATATTACCTGGGATAAAAACCTTTACATCTGACTTACCCTGAATTTTTTTTTTGAAGTCAGATGCCTCCCTTTTTTTCCCCATGACCTATCGACTTTGTATTGACTTTGGAATCCTTATGGCTCCTCATAGTTGTTATTTCTGAATTTTCTTGTGCCCCGTGAGTGTTGGATTATTTTACCAATTTTATTCATCACCACTATTACCTGACCCCCATACCTCACCTGTGTTATCTAGTAAAAAGATAGTATTGGGATATGGATAGGGGAATGGGGAGCTGCAGGAAGTCAGGAGGTCTGGAAATAAACATGTCTTTTGCCTGGAACCCTTTACTTAGAAAAACTCCTAGTTTTCATTAGTTTTATCCAAAGTGACAGAAAGCTGAGGAGAAAAATTACACACACACACACACACACACACACACACACACACACACACACACACACTCACTATGAGACACCGTGTCCATATATAGTGTCCATATTTTCTAGGATAAAATTCTATAACTATAGAGTTGGCTACAAGCTTCCCCACAGGGGAAGAAACCAAACGTTCACCATTTCCCTTCTTCATTTTATTTTTAATTTCTTTCCTTGAGTGCAACATGGACTGGAATCTGCATGTGAGTCTACGTAGCAACCAATAAGTCCCACTGTGCTCTTATACTTGAACCAGAAGGCACAGTACTAAAAGGGCTACCATCACTTTCAGATGAAACCATTTTTAAGCAACAAGCAAATGGAAAACACAGAAGATTTTAAAATACTTTCCTTATGTGTTTAGTGGCCACAGAGATATTAAGAACAGTGGATATTCCAAAGATAAACAATAAATATTGACTCTTCTTCCAATGTATGTATAAATCCCCTGGAGCTAAAGGAATATTTGAACTGGCAATTTGCCTTCTGTGGTTCTATATCAAAAACATTCTTACAATAACTGTGAGATTCCAAAGCCTACCAATGAAATAACTTATATGGAGTCAGAATGAGAAGAAGTTTCAAAAAAACATTAATGAGGCTTGAGGCAGGGGGAGATGCTTTATTTGAAACATTTACACTCTTGGGATATAGGGAAGTGAACAATTAAATAAATGCATGGATATCCCTATAAACAGGCAGCTAAAATCTTAGAATGGAGAAATGAGCCATTAAATGAAAACAAAACAACTTGTTCCTCTGCTAAATCCCATAAAAAATTTCCTTTTTCCAACTTTTCCAAGCTAAAGCAGTCTGGGAAAGATCTTTATTTGGATGAGAAACCATCAGTTAAATTACGTAGAGTAAACTGTTCTAATTGACTAGGCACCCTCCTGCCTTTTGCCTTGATCCTGTGCTCTATCAACTTACGAACTATTGGGCATATATACCATATTACCATTTTAAAAAAATCTGATATTCTGCTGCTGCTTTAATTTTTACAAGGGATATACTGGTCATCATTCAACAACTTGCTATTTAATCTGTATGCTCTCCACCACTTTCTTAAGTCCAGAAAATGAACAAAATAATGAAATAATCCCTGATTTGTAGGAGTCAGTTTTCTGAGGTGCAAATTGTCACTGTGAAAATTTAACAATTTGTTCTCTGAGATAGCCCCCAGCATGTTTCCACCTTTAATTCTAGTTATTCCAAGGCACATATTGAACTCATTGCTAAAAGGAACTTCCAGATAAAGAAACTCATAAATGCAGATTGGCCCTTTCTCTTCAATTTACAATCAGGAAATTGCTTGTGCCCCTGAGAAGTCAAGTGACTTACCCAGGGTCATACAGTTAGTACATACAGTTAGTATGTGACAAAGACATTTTCTCAAAGCCAGATTTTTCCTGGCTCAAGGGTCATCTTTCTGTCTACTATACTATACGATACTATACTATACTATACTATACATATATATGTATATATATATATACATGTATATATAGTACACACACACACACACACACACACATACACACACATACACACACACACTACATTGTCTCTCACTCCAAACTTTAGTAAATTGCACTATAGAAATGGAAGGGATGCTGAAGATTTTCTTGGCCAACTCTCTCATTCAAAAGATAAGAAAAATAAGCACAAAAAAGTTGATAAAATTTGCTTGAGGTCATACAGTAAAAAGCAGGTTTGGGGTATGTATTCATGTCCCCTGATTGAAAATCTAATACTCTGCCCACAATAATTGGCAGATAGCATAAAAACATTTGATAATCAAGCCATTGCCATGGAAATATAAATTGGGAGGTACCTGAAAATAAGCAACAACACTTGAGAATGGGAGGACCAATGACCTTAAAGAAGCATGCTCCTCGCTCACTGGAGAGTTAGAGCTTCTACAATTCCTTGCCACCATCAGTTTTGTGCATTGCATTTCTGTGTTTATTTGCATTGAATATACTTGTACCAAGTGTTGTATCACATCAGGCAAAGAGCTCCAAAGTCTGTCTGGATGTGTGAACAGATTATTATAAAACGGGCAATCTGTTTGCTTTCATGATTGTGTTTTCAGTCCATTTGGTGAAGCGCCCAGAGTTATTAGTCATTTTGTGAGGGGAAAAAAAGTTGTCATATGTAGAATGATTCGTTTGACATGAGGCTTGTAACATGGGTATTAAATCTGAAAGTTGATGTTGGGCAGGATTAAGGCTGCTTTTTCGAAATCATGTTGTGACACATTGAGGAATCCATGATCTCATCACAACGAGGGGTTCCTTTCACCTTGGGGCACACTTGAAACCCTCTATATCTTCTTGTTCTGTGTGATTCTCTCCTATGGGAGATGGGAGTCTAGTGTATTCACAGACCTCATCAGCTTGCTTGGATAATGCAATCCCTCCATGAGGAGGACACTGGGGAGCTTACTTCTGGGAGAATCATGATGATGTATAAGAGAAGAGCTTTAGGGAGATTGTGTAGCATTCTCTTCTACCTGATTCTGGCTGGCTAAATGCACTTTGGATGGGAGGTCCCTTAATTTGCTCTAGAGGCATTTTGAAATGTGTGTAGGCTTCAGTCATTCCTTTTTGTCCTTCTCTTGCCTGCCCTCCTTCTCCTTATCCCTCTCTCTCCCTCTCTCTCTCCCTCCCTCTCTCTCTCCCTCCGTCCTTTCCTCTCCCTCTTTCTCCCTTTCTCCCTCCATCTCTCTCTCCCTTTTTCTCTCCCTCTCTCTCTCCCTCCTTCCTTTCCTCTCCCTCTTTCTCCCTTTCTCCCTCCATCTCTCTCTCTCCCTTTCTCTCTCTCTCCCTCCTTCCTTCCCTCTCCCTCTCTCTCTTCATCTCTCTCTCTCTTCCCCCTTCCCCCTCTCCTCTCTGCTCTCTCTCTCTCCCTCCTCCCTCTCTCCTTCTCTGACTCTCTCCCTATCTGTCTGTCTCTCTCCTGTCCATCCATCTCTCCTCTCTCTTTTCCATTTTTGTCTCTCTTCCCTTTCACTCATTACTTTAGATGGGAGATCATGTACTAAAGGGAAAGGCTTTGAGGCCTTTTCTTTCTTTAACGCCACATAGGCTAGCACAAAATGGACTTCATCCTCAGTCTCTGCATTTGTGTATAAAGCCTGGGTCCTGGAATCAGGAAGATCTGAGTTCAAATATGGCCTCAGACACTTTGGAATTCATAATTAAATTATAATATATTCTATGTAATTGATAAGTTTAGGGAGTTGCTTGGCAGCTTAAGCATCATGGGCCACACAGTTTAGTGTATAGCAGAAGGAGGCCTGGAACTTAATGTCTTCCTGACACATAAGACATTTCTTTATCTATTTTGCCAGGCTTTCTCTTAAAACATCCATAAGTATTTATGTGGGAAAAGATAAAAAAATTATTTTTACTATAATGAATCAATCAAAATGGCCTGGCAAAGGAAATATTTCCATTGCTAGAGGTAGAGTACATCCCTTGTTTTTTGCCTTCCCATGACCTGTATTGTCATAGAACCCCTCTGGGATGACTAGGAAGGAAGAACCTCACTACCAGAGTTGTACTTCCAATTTACTTTGCTTTTTTCTCCTGATTATTCTTGGATCCTAAAAGGTTTGAATAAGATATGTCAATAAATCCATTCTTTTTTCCCTTAAAATCCTTGCCATCTGTCTTAGAATTGATACTTATTATTGGTTACAAGGTAGAAAAGCAGAAATGGCTAGGAAAGGGGTTAAGAGACTTGCCCAGGGTCACATGGTTAGGAAGTGTCTCAGGTCTCATTTGAACTGAAGACCTCTCATCTCCAGGTCTGGCGGCTTTCTATCCACTGAGCCACCTAATTGCACCAAATCCATTTTTATTGATGAAGAGAACCACCGGGTATTTCCATATGCTGTTCCATTACATCCTAGGGTCCTACCCATCAGAGAGGGACCTGGATGGCACAGTGGATAAAAGCTGGGCAGACTTATGATGATTACTGTTTAAATTTAGCCCCATGCACTTATTAGCTTTGTGATCCTGGTAAAGTCATTAACCTCTATCTGCCTCAATTTCCTCATCTGTAAATTAGGGATAATAATAGCATCTACCTTCCAGGGTTGTTGGGAAGATCAAAGGAAATAGTATCTATTTGAATCAAATTAAATAATATTTGCTAAAAAAACAACAGTGCTTGACTCATAGTAGGTATTTAATAAATTTTTCTTTCCTTCTTTCTTATGATTATTCTCCGCAGTACTTTGCACTGTCTTCTTATCTACTTAAATAATCTAAGTACATCTGGACCCTGTCATTCATATCTATATAAGGGATATCTATCTATCTATCTATCTATCTATCTATATCTATCTATCTATATATCTGTATACCTATATCTATCTATAGATAGATATATATCCCTTAGCATTTCTGTGTCTTTCTATCTTACCTGCATCTGAACTTTCTTTTTTTTTACTTTGAAAATTTTTATTTAATTAATTGATTTAGAATATTTTTTATGGTTACATGATTCATATTCTTTCCCTCCCCTCCTCTCCCCCCACCTATAGCCAATGAGTAATTCCACTGGGTTTTACATACTGCATCTGAACTTTCTTCGATGTCTTGTCTACTACTATTAGAATGTGAGTTCCTTGAGAGCAAGTTCTTGTCTGGTCTTTTCTATTTCCATGTCCAGTTCTGAGAGCAATGCTTTGCACATAGCTAGCCAAGTACTTTATGCAGGCATTTCTCATTTTATTGTGTTTTGGTCTGTTGCACGTTGCAAGTACTTAATTTTTCACAAATTGAAGGTTTTTGGCAACCCTTTGTTAAACAAATCTATCATTGATGTTTTTCCAACAGCATGTGTTCGCATCATGTTTCTGGGTCATTTTTTGATAATTCTCACCTTTTAGAAACACTTTAATTAGGGTGTTCTCTGTTCAGTGATCTTTGATATTACTAATGAGTTGGTACTTCCAACTACCAACTGTACCCTTATAAAACAGCATATAAGACAGCAAATTTAATTGATGAATATTGTGTGTTTTCTGAGTGCTCTATCTACTTGCCATTACCTATCTCTGGACCTCCTCTTCCCTGAGACTCAATATTCAAGAATATTATATAAATTTAATTGATAAAGCAGTGGCAGAGTTTGAGAAGATTGACTCCAATTTTGAAAGAAGCTAAATTGGGGTTAAATGCTATCAAAGAGCATTGAATGCTACAGAGAAATCTTTTTGTGAAAGAAAGAGTCAATCAATGAGGCAAATTTAATTGTTGTTTTTTTCTTAAGAAATTGACACAACTACCCCTAATCTTTAGCAACCACCATCTTAATCAATCAGCAGTCATCACCCTTAAGCAAAGACCAACAAAAAGATTTATTTACTGAAGGCTCAGATGATGCTTAACTTTTTTTTTTGCAATAAAGTATATTTTATTTTATTTTTAATATTTTTCATTGTTACCTGATTCATGTTTTCTCCCTCCCCTCATCCATCCTCCATCCAATAATTGACAAGCAATTCCACTGGTTTACACATACATACATATACATATACATAGGTGTGTAGATATATATATATACATACATATATATGTGTGTGTATATATATATATAATAACTTGAACCCATTTCCATATTATTCATTTTTGTAAAAGAGCAATCCTTTAAAACCAAAACCTAAATCATATACCCATATAAACAAGTGATAAATCACATGTTTTCTTCTGGATGTCTACTCCCACAGTTCTTTCTTTAGATTTGGGTAGCATTCTTTCTCACAAGTCCCTCAGAATTGTCCTGGGTCATTGCATTGCTTTTAGCAGCAAAGTCAATCACATTTGATCATCCCACATTGTTACAGTCTCTGTGTATAATGTTCTCCTGGTTCTGCACATCAATTTATGTAGGTATTTCCAGTCCTTATGGAAATCCATCAGTTCATCATTCTTTATAGCACAATAGTATTTCATCAGCATCATATACCAGAATTTGTTCAGCCATTCCCAAATAGAGGAACATCCTCTTGTAAATAAAGAATTTTAAATTAAAGCATGTCCATTGTTTTGTAGATATAATACAATTATATACTCAATAGACTAAGTTCTAGGTAAACATAACTTTTATATGCATTGGGAAAAATATTCACGTAACTCACTTTATTGTGGCCATTTGGAACCCTCAATATTTCTGAGATATGTGTTAATTAACATTCATTCATTCATTTATTCGTTCTCTCACATTTGAGTTTGTCCTTCACTTTCTGATGAAGGAAGATGCTATTCCCTCTACTATTTTAAATTGCCCTTCTTTGCAAATTATAGGTTTAGGTTGTTGCCAAAAGCACTGAGATATCAAATGAATTGACATTATCCCATAATGAGTATATATTAGAGATAGAAGTTGAACCCATTTCTTCCATTTTTCATGTCTGGCTGACTGCACCAGACTACAGGACAGACTGTATAGGGAGAAACAAACTGATATTTTATATACAGAGCTCAGAAGAAAGAAGGAGAGGATGTGGCTCAGTGGAAAAGGTGATGCATTTGGAATCAGAGGGCCCTTGTTCACATCCTGGCTTTGCCACTTACTCCTTGTGTAATCTTGAGAAAATAATTTCTCTCCTATAGGTCTCTTTTCTCATCCATAAAATAAGTGGGGGGGGGGTTGGACTCAATGATTACGTCCAAGGTTTCTTCTAGATAAGAATCTATGATCCTTTTAAGAATGTATTTATGCCTCCCTTCTCAAGCTATAAGGGAACTTTAATTAAAAGGCTTGGACATTCAGAGAGTTACAGACATTATTGCTACCAGAGTGGGCTCAATTTTTATTCTGACTCTAGTGTTCCAGAGCACAAGAATCTGGCCTGCTGGGTAAATCTGCCCAAAGGTCCAAAGTTGAGGCAATCCTAATGAAGAGGACTGGGAGAAAAAGTCATCATGAATCATCCTCAAGTAGAGATGACTACGGAGAGTAAGACTTTTAGGAATGAAAATTGACCAATGATGCATTGGGTTACTAGGGGAATCTTGGTGAAGAGTCATGGGGACTTAATCTGAAGAAGTTCCTTCAGAGATTTTGTAGGGATTTGCTCTTTTCTGCATGGAAAACTGTGGTCCCCAAAATCCTTTTGCTTGCTGACAGAGTACCATGTAAAGAGTAGATGGGGATTCCAAGATTCATAGTTAATTTCCCTCCTCAGAATTCCTCTTTTTTTCCACTGAACGAATCTGTCTGGGAACTGAATACAAACATGAAAGAGCCGACTTTCCTAGCTAATAAGTCCACTACTAGACTAATTTCTGGTGCCAAATGCAAACATAAGTATCCTTTAATAATGCACTCTGGGGAATGCACAGTGGACAGGGGCCAAGTTGTTTACAGGAGTCCAATCCAATTTGCCTCCTCAATGAGACCATTTTTCACTGGCTTATGGGCCTGTGCTTCTTTGGCAGCATTTGGCTGTACAAATTGCAGATATTAGGGGGAGTTTTCATTGATTCACAAGGAGTAGCTGAATGGCCTCTGTTGCTTCTAAAGCTTTGGGAAATTCAAAACTAGAGGTGAGAATGCAGTTTTGAGAACCCAGTTTTAAGCTCCCATAAATATGAGCATACAACTAGAAAAGTTAGAGAATATCCAGAAGAGAGAGGCTGGTAAAGTTATAGGAACTGAACTTTTGAAAGGCTAGAGAAGAGACATCTTCAAATGTGTAAATTTGATGGATGGTGATATGGAGTCAGTCACTCAGATAATATCCTAATGTGGGTACTAAATTGGATTTATTTTATTTGGCCACAGAGGGAAATAAAATAAGGATGAAAGGAAACAAGCATTTATTAAGTGCTTACTATATGTCAGGCACTGTACTAAGTACTAGGTGTTTTATAAATATTATCACTCATTTGATTAAGGAGCAAAGAGTGAAAGCTGTAAAAAGACAAACCTAGGTTGCATTTCAAGAAAAACTTTGTAGCAATCAGGATTATTTAAAAGTGGAATGGACTGCTTCAGGAAGTAGTGTATTCCTCCTCATCAGAGGGCTTCAAACAAGACTAGAAGGACTCTTGTGTATATTATAGTAGGGTTCTTTATCTCATATGGCTTTTTCTAGATGGCCACTGAAATCCTTTCCAATTTTCAGGTTTTACAGCTTGATCTGAAAAGTTTCTTTACAGAGCATGCAACTTGTCCCTCCAATTAGTTATACTTTTTAAAAAATGAGTCTGTATTATCCTTTGCTTAGAGTGGTTCTTTCTGGTTGAATGTCTTTCTTCCCTGCCCATTACTGTTTTTGCCTTAAAGGAAAAGTACTTTCTGTTGCTAGATTTGGATCTTTCCCTCAAACCCATACAATCCACCTGACTCACAGTACCAGTCAATAGTAAGTCAAGATAAAGGTTTTTTTAAAAAATATCTAACGGAGAATACAACATCTAAACATATAAAGATAAGTGTATACATTGTAGTCAATAAAATTGGGGTGCTCTCTTAATCCTTGCTAATAAGGAGGGGTAGAAGGTGATTGAGGTGATAGGAGAGGAATAAAAGGGATGGCTGAGTTTAGGGAAGGAATGGACAAGGTGGTATATTGAATGGTAAGGGAAATAGGTGGGGTATTCAGGAGAGGCAGCTTGAACAGGCTAGACACTCAGGCCAGAGACAGAGGATACTGGGGGAATAGACTGAACCCTTCCAGGCAGGAAAGGTATCTCTATAGACACAAGGAGTTGGACCAGTCAGAAATAGTTTAAATCTGCCTTGAGGGCTTTTCTTGTCAGTTTCTCAAGTCCCTAGAGGGAGGAGTCAAAGGGATCCTCCCTGTTGATGAAACTGATGGATGCAGGAGGAAGTCTCCAGCAATGACTTCCTCCCAAGATGGATACCTCCAGTTCCCTCAAGAAATAAAAGAAAATAATTCCTTCCCTCTTCAACCCTTGCCTAATCTTCGGGACAATGATTCACCAGAGGGTTTGAGTAGGTAACAAGGGGATTTATTAATATTCAGGGTTAGTCAGAAGGAGAGAAGGGTTTGGGGTTTCTGACAGTCCCTAGGGAGAAACACAAGATGGGGGAGGGTCACAGGAGTGGGTTAGACTGAGAGAAAGCCTGCTCTCCCAGCCAGGAAAGATTTGCCTGCCTTTAAAGTAGAGTGTATACTAAATCAATAAAATTAGGGATAGTTTGATTCAAGGATGTCCTACTTGCCTACAGGGAAACTAAACCCACACAGTCTAATCACCAAAACCCAAAAGCCACCCTTCCTCCCAGAGCCCACAAGGAAAACACAGGAAAGGTAACAGGGGAATAATATGGAGAAGTCAGGGAGAGGTCAAGAGAAATTAGTTAGGTTCAAATTGTCCAGAGACAAAAGCACAGGCCAAAACAAAGACAAAATCCAAAAGCAGAGCTTCAGTTCCAACTGAACTTCTGTCAGGATTCTAAAGCTTCTAACTGCCAGAAGTTTTCAGTTAACTTCTGCAAAGGCAAAAACGTTTGTTGCATCTTTGCATTACATGTCTATATCTATATCTATACCTATATCTATCTATATCTATATCTATATCTGTATTTTTTATATTGGAGAGGGCACTTAAAACTAGTGTGAATAAAATGTGTAATAATAAGAGACAGCTGATAAATGGTGAAAGGTGATATGAACAGATTAATTCTCAAGTGAAGAAATCCAAGTTATATGTAGTCATAAAATGCTCCAAATCAATAATACTTATAGAAATGCAAATAAAAACCACTCTAAACCTTGACTTCAAATCAGTCAGATTGGTAAAACTGGCAAAAAAAGGTGAAAATGACAAATGATAGAGTGGTTGTGATCCAGTAGAGAATGAAGACAAATAGATGCCCATTTCTTATTTCTCTAGCGGAACTAAGCTCACTGAGGATAAGAATTATGGAACTATGGATTGCTTTGTTTTGTAACTCTAGTAGCTAGCTCAGGCCTTTGCCTAAATGTCATGAGAAAAGCTCCAGGATAAAAATATGAGTCTGGAAGGACCCAGGATTCCTTCAAAAAGTGAATATGAGCCAGATGCATCATAAGACTATTAATTTAAAACAAAAGTGACTTTAGAGACCATCTAGTCCATTTTCTCTTTTTATAATTAAGGAAACTGTAGATCAAGGAGCAAGCATATATATTAAGCATCTACTGTGTGCTGAGTGTTGACCCAAGCACTTTATATATCATTTTATCTTTATAACTCTTTGAAGTAGGTGCAATTATTATCTTTATTTTATATTTGAATAAATTAAAGCAGACAGAGAATAAAGGACTTGCCCAAAGTCATACCATTAATGGCAAAGTTTAGTGTTTCTTTGATAGAAGCAAAGAAGGGAATAAAAAGGCAAATAATATATCATTTCTGGACTCAGTAAGCTCATAAAAACATGTGATTTGGATTCCCATAGTTCAAATTTCTATAGTCAATATAGATAATATATCGAAAGTTATAATAATTTCTATAGTTAATAATATTAACATTAATGATATTATATTACATCATATCATATATAATAATATATAAATGTTTATATGGTTCAAATTTTGACAGCACTTTAGTAACTGAAAAACATTATTCATAATTACCATTGGTAGGTCAATAGTGAAGTATTTCTAGGTACATTTTATAGCTGGATCTGGGACTCAGAATGGCAAATTGTCTTGCTTTTAGTCAGACAACAAGTGAAGGTCACAGATGGGAGTCTAACTTTTATATCTCCAGACTCCAAGTCCAGCATTATTTCACCTTTGAGCCACCACAATTTTAAGCTTACTAATCACCTTTTGACACTGTCAATAACCACATCCAGATATTATCATGCTTATTTTGCAGAGTCAGAAACTGAATCATAGAGTCATAGTATCTGTCATAGCTCATGTGTGTAGAAGCCAGGACTCAAACTCAGACATTCAGACTTGGGATTTGATGTCCTTTATACTTCACTACTTAAGATATTTTCTCCCTCTTGACGTAAGTATTTAACTCAGATTTCTGTCCAAAAGTCCTTTCAACTCATCTAAGAGACTTTTGTTCCTGTTAAAAACATTCAATTGCCAAGGAACTGGGGAATTCATCTTCCTTGTAATCATTCTCTTAAAATAATTGCTCTCACAGGTGTGTAAAGAGCAGTATAATCTGAAGAGAGATGATCTGGTCACAGAATCCTTTATGTCCTTAGAAAAATTGCTTAACCTCTTAAGAGTTTCAATTTTCTCAACTATAAAAGAGCTACAACAAAATTCTCAGGTCCTTCTTTCTCCTCACCCCCACGCCCTGCCCCACCATACTACAGAAAGCATCACTTGACAAAAATAATGCACATATAAACTATATCTTTTGAGTTTCTATTCATCAGTTATTTCTTTGGATGTAGATAATCAGAAGTCATTCTTCAAACATTAGTTCTATTGCAATATGTTATGTTCTTTTGGTTCAACTTATTTCACTTTTTATAACTTCATGCAGATCTTTCCATGTTTTTTTTAATTAACCTACTCATCATTTCTTATGGTCCAGTAGCATTCCATCACAATAATATTACACAACTTGTTCAGACATTCCCTAATTAATGGACATACCCTCAATTTCCAGTTTCATAATTTTCTGGGCATAATTCCAAATTACTCTCCAAAATGGTTGGATCAACTCAAGTTCCACCAACATTAAAATAGTGAATGTCCCCATTTTCTACATCCCGTGCAATATTTATCATTTTGCCTTTTTATCATTTTTAGCTAATCTGATAGGTGAGAAATGATATCTCAGCATTGCTTTGATTTGTATATCTTTAATCATTAATGATTGAAAGCATTTTTCATTTTATACATATTTCATATATAACTTAGAGTTTTTTACATCCAAAAACTGTTTATTCATATTGTTTGACCATTTATCAATTGGAGAGTGACACATAGTCATTCTTGCAGAATTTTGTTAGTAATGTATAGAAATTCTGAAGACTGAGACTTCCAGGTTAAGATGGAAGAAGAGTAAAAATAACCTCTCCTAACCCACACATATAGAACTCCTCAGGGGGACATAAAAACAAATCCAGATGAACGAAGGGACCTCACACCAGGGCTCAGTATTGAAGGTACATGGGATCGGGGCATTTCCATGCTATAAGGGGGTGAAACTAAAATATGAGCTGAGTACCCACCTTCCCCACACACACCACCTACAGTGCAAAAGACTTGAGGATGATTTGGGCACCCATTAAGTCCTTGGCAGCTACCTGGGGTCACCAGGGCCTGTTCCTGAGAGAAGCAAGACTTAAGACCCCAAGAGGCTAAAGAACATGCAGACTTTGAACACAGTCCCTGAGCGCAGGCTTGGTCACAGCTGCAGACACGGATTCTGAGCCCAGGCTCGGACCATGGGTGGGGACCCAGTGCAGAGGGGTGTATGACTGTGGAAGCAGCACCCTGAGACTGTTAAAGGAGCTTTGGGCAGAGGAACAAGCAAGGGGACCAACAGGCGGCTTGACCCTGAGAACAATTAGACCTTAGACCTCAGGAGCCCAAAGAGTACAGACAGACCCTGAGTGTAAGGATAAAGCTGAGAGGGCATGCAGCTCACAATGGCAAGCCAGAGATAAGAACCCCAGAAGAGAAAAATCAAGAAGGAATCTTTAACTCTCGACAACTTTTACACAGAAAAAATCCAGACAACAGAGCAAACAGCAGAGGAGAACAAACAGGTAATCATATCCAAACCTTCCCCCCCCAAAATGAAAACTGGTCACAAGCTATTGAAGAGTTCAAATCTGACATTATGAGAAAGATGATAGAGAACTGGCAAGAAAATAACAGTTTAAAAGGCAGAATTTTGCAATTAGAAAGTGAGGCTAAGAAAGCAAATGAATTGATAAGCAAATTGAAGACCAGAAATCACTAACTAGAAGCCTTGAAGAACCTAACAGACCAGATACAAAAGGAAAACTAAAAGATTATAGCTGAAAACCAGTCTCTAAAGGCTAGAATTGGGCAATTAGAAAAAGATGCCCCCAAATCAAAAGAATTGATAAGCAAATTGGAGACCAAATCAAACAGCTGGAAAACAGAATAGACCAAATCAAAAAGGAAAATCAAAAGAATATAGCACAAAACCAGTCTCTAAAGACAAGAATTGGGCAGGTAGTAGCCAATGGTCTCTCAAGACAACAAGAAGAAATGAATTAAAGTCAAAAGATTGATAAAATAGAAGGAAACATGAAATATCTCATTAAGAAAAATTGACAGATCAAGAAAACAGGTCTAGAAAAGATAATTTGAGAAGCATTGGTCTTTCTGAAAAAGCAGAAATTAATAGAAATTTAGACTCCATAGTAAAGGAAACTATTCAGGAAAAATTGCCCTAAAGTTCTACAAGAGGGCAATATAGACATTGAAAGGATCCATAGATTGCAGTCTACACTAAACCCTGAAAAGACAACCCCCAGGAATATAATAGCCAAATTCAAGAGCTTCCAAGTAAAAGAAAAAATGTTACAAGAAGCCAGAAAGAGACAATTCAGATATCAAGGAGCACCAATTAGGATCACACAGGATCTGGCAGCCTCCACATTAAAAGACCACAAGGCTTGGAATATGATATTCAGAAAGGCAAGAGAACTGAGTCTACAACCAAGGATCACCTACCCATCAAAACTCACTATCTACTTCCAGGGTAAAGTATGGGCATTCAGCAAGATAGAAGATTTCCAAATATTTGCACAGAAAAGACGAGGACTAAAAGGAAAGTTCTATATCCAAACACACAAAAAAACAAGAGAAAAATGAAAAGGTAAATAAGAAACAGAGGGGAAAGAAAGAAAAGTTACATATATTTTTTAAATTTGCCTCCTTAAGGGTATCAATATGATCTAATTATTTGTATTCCTATATGGAGAAATGTTAAGTGTAATTATCTGCAGTGAACTCTATTCACTATTATAGTATCCACTATTATAGTAATTGAAAGAATTATTCACAGGGAAAGGTTGGAGTACTAAATGGTCTAAGATGATAAGGAGGTTGTGGGCAAGAGGGGGGTGAATAAGAGAGAACAGCAAGAGAAAGTTGAATGAATAAGAAAAATAGGATATTCTCTTACACACAAAGAGGGCATGGGAAAGGGAGTGATGAATACTAATATAAGAAGGAGAGGAAGAGAGCATTAAGAGTTAATAGTTAAAACGTACTCTCAGTGGAATTAACCCTGAGAGGGAAGAGTAGTTATATCCATTGAGATATAGAACTCTATATAACCCTACTGAGAAAGTCAGAAGGGATAAACCAAGGGGAGCAGAGGAGTGGAGAGGTCAAAAAAGGGAGGGGAGAAGAAGGGAGAGGGAATTAATTAGACCTTAAAAATAAAAAGAGGGGAATAACAAGGGAGGGGGTAGAAAGGATAGTAAATCAAGGGAGGGGACAAGGGTTACTGGTTTAAAACAAATCACTGTTTTAAAAGGAAATAGCTTAAGAAGAAGGGGTAGAACTAAGAGAGGATACCAAACTATTGGGGAATACACAACTGATAATTATCACTCTGAATGTGAATGGGATGATACTAAATTAAAAAGCTTTTGTACAAACAAAAACAATGCAACCAAAATCAGAAGGCAATTTTCAGATAAAGAAATTTTAATATTAAATAAATAATATTAGTGATAATAGACATCTTTATTTTATTCCTGATCTTATTGAAAAGTTTATTCCCATTACAAATAATTCTTGCTGAAGGTTTTAGGTAGATACTTCTAATCATTTAAAAAAAATCTACTTGTACCTTCACTTTCCATTGTTTTTAATAGAAATGAGTGTTGTATTTTATTAAAAGTTTTTTCTGTGTCTATTGATATAATAATATTTTTGTTACTTTTTTATTGATATAATCAATTACGTTTAACAATAATCTCAATCACTAATTCTAATGGCTTCTCCTCAATCCTCATGCTTCTTGACCTTTCTGGAGTCTTTGCCATTAAGCATTACTATATTCTCCTTCTCTTGAGGTTTTGTAACACTGCTTTCTTCTGCTTCTCCTCTTACTTGTCTGATCACTTCTTCTAGATCTCCTTTGATGGATCTTCATGTAGGTTACTCTTGCCAGGAATAGAGTCTCATAAGGTTTAGTCCTGACCCTTTTTCTCTCTCCCTTTCCTATTTCGTTTGGCCATCTAATCTGCTCTCATAGATTTAACTAGTTTATCTAGGTTGAGACTTGCATAAAAAATTAAGTCTGGAGTCAGGAAGATAGAAATTCTAATTCAGTTCAGACACTTAAAAGCTCTGTGACCCTGGGCAAGTCACTTCATCTCTGTATTCTTCACCTTCCTCAGATGTAAAATGCAGATAATAATAATAGTTCTTACTTTCCATGGTCCTTATAAGCATCAAATGAGGTAACATTTGTAAAATACTTAGCTCAAGGCCTGGCATGTGGTAGCAGCCTAATGTTCATTCCTTTCTTCCCTTTCCTTAGAGTAAAGTGCCTTTCCAAGGGCACCATTTTTCTTTGCACTTTGTCTCTACCATTTAGAAAGAAAGCTTCTTGAGGATGGATGCTATCTTTGATTTTTATATATGTGTCCCAGGACTTGACACAGTGCTTTGGCAATTGAAAACACTTATTTTTTTTTAAATTTAGACATGAATCTCTATATAAGCTGGTAAAAAGGAGAGGGGATTTTAAAGTCAACTCACGTAGGCCAACATCTGGCTGATTTGCTGTATTTTCCACTTTTCATTGGGATACTTTGTCATTGTGTGGCTGTAACCATCCCTATGGTTTCGTATCCTGTGTTGAGATGCTAAATGATTATCTTTGTATGTGTGGGAATAGAACCCTACTCTAATTCTCCATACCAGGTGCAAAATAATTATTGTTTTTTGGCCAGGAGAGGTCCAGGACACAGTACTGTATTAGTCATCTCTGTCATAAATTTATTTGACTGTCTGACCTTCGAAACACTCTGGGTCACTTGAAATATGAATTTTCATTCTGAGAATTCCTTAGTGTCTTTGGCATATAACCAAACATATTTGACACTCTGTTTGGGAACTAATTTTCTCAACCCCATTTTCCCTTCCTTAATACCCTAGGGACTATCACATGGGAAATTCTCATCATTTGGCAGATGATGACTCCATGAAAGATGGCCTCTGGCTGAAGAGACTGGCTGGTTTTAGTAACCTGGCCAAGATGGAAAAAAAAGTTCTTATTTTGGGGTGAGAGCAAGTGGAAAATGGGAGAGTATAACCTGCTGTGGCTCATAATTCCAGCTGAGACCATTTTGGAGGCAATGTAGTATACTAGAAGAAATAAAAATCTGATTCTGGGTTCAAATATGATGTCTGATTCTTACTACCTGTGAGACTTTGGTCAAGTCATTAAACCTCCATAGGCCAGAGTTTTCTCTTATTTAAAATGAGTGAGTTGGACTAGATGGCCCCTGAGGTACTATCTGGCTTTGCATATATGATCCTGTGATTTATAGCAGTAAAATGAACAAAATCAAAGTGCTGAAATGGGGGAAGAAATTTTGAGGGAAAGATCTGAACAAAGCATTGCTTTCAGAGAAATTTGCAAAAGGAACTCTCCTTTTAAAAGGTTCCTAGAACTGGAATGGATTTTAGGGGATACAAATAGGAATTGGACCTGTGATTTCACTCACTTTTTTAAAAAAGATTTATTGATATTTATTTTTTTAAAGTAAGCATGGTTACATAATTCATGCTCTTACTTTTCCCTTCGCCCCCCGAGCTCCCCACCCCATTGCTGATGTGTATTTCCACTGGTTTTAACATGTATCATTGATCAAGACCTATTTCCAAATTGTTGATAGTTGTAGTGTGGTAGTTTTGAGTCTACATCCCCAATCATGTCTGCCTCAACCCAGGTGTTCAAGCAGTTGTTTTTCTTCTGTTTCCACTCCTGCAGTTCTTCCTATGGATGTGGGTAGCGTTCTTTTCCATAAGTCCCTCAGAACTGTCCTGGGTCATTGCATTGCTGCTAGTACAGAAATCCATTACATTCGATTTTACCTCAGTGTATTGGTCTCTGTGTACAATGTTCTTTTGCCTCTGCTCCTTTCACTCTGCGTCAATTCCTGGAGGTCTTTCCAGTTCACATGGAATTCCTCCAGCTTATTATTCCTTTTAGCGCAATAATATTCCATCACCAGCATATACCACAGTTTTTTTAGCCATTCCCCAATAGAGGGACATATCCTCATTTTCCAGTTTTTTGCCACCACAAAAATCGCAGCTATAAATATTTTCATACAAGTCTGTTTATCTATGATCTCTTTGGGGTACAGACCCAACAATGGTATGGCTGGATCAAAGGGCAGGCAATCTTTTATAGCCCTTTGAGCATAGTTCCAAATTGCCATCCAGAATGGTTAGATCAGTTCACAACTCCTCCAGCAATGCATAAATGTCCCAGTTTTGGCACATACCCTCCAGCATTCATTACTCTCCCCTACTATCATTTGGCCAATCTGCTAGGTGTGAGGTGATACCTCAGTGTTGTTTTAATTTGCATTTTTCTAATTATTAGAGATTTAGAGCACTTTCTCATGTGCTCATTGATACTTTTGATTTCTTTATCTGAAAATCACCTATTCATGTCCCTTGCCCATTTATCAATTGGGGAATGGCTTGATTTTTTTATACAATCGTTTTAGCTCTTTGTATATTTGAGTAATTAGACCTCTGTCAGAGTTTTTTGTTATAAAGATTTTTTCCCAATTTGTTGTTTCCCTTCTGATTTTGGCTACATTGTTTTTGTCTGTACTAAAGCTTTTTAGTTTGATATAATCAAATCATTTATTTTACATTTTATAATTTTCTCTAACTCTTGCTTGGTTTTAAAATATTTGCTTTCCTAGAGACCTGACAAGTAAACTATTCTATGTTCACTTAACTTATTTATAGTTTCCCTCTTTATATTCAAGTCATTCACCCATTCTGAATTTATCTTGATATAGTGTGTGAGATGTTGATCTAAACCTAATCTCTCCCATATTGTTTTCCAAGTTTCCCAACATTTTTTTGTGAAATAGTGGATTTTTGTCCCAAAAGTTGAGCTCTTTGGGTTTATCATACACTGTCTTGCTCATGTCACTTACCTCAAGTCTATTACACTGATCCTCCCTTCTGTCTCTTAGCCAATGCCATACCATCTTGATGACCTCTGCTTTATAGTACAGTTTAATATCTGGTACTGCTAGGCCCCCTTCACATTTTTTTTCATTATTTCCCTTGATATTCTTGATCTTTTGTTATTCCAGATGAACTTTGTTATAGTTTTTCCTAATTCAGTAAAAAAGTTTTTTGGTAGTTTGATAGGTATGGCTCTAAATAGGTAAATTAATTTGGGTAGAATGGTCATTTTTGTTATGTTAACTTGTCCTACCCATGAGCAATCAATGTTTTCCATTTGTTTAGTTCTAGTTTTAATTGTTTGGAAAGTGTTTTGTAGTTGTTTGCGTATAATTGCTGTGTTTATTTTGGTAGATAGATTCCTAATTATTTTATAATGTCTAGGGTGATTTTAAATGGTGTTTCTCTTTCTACCTCTTGCTGCTGTGCTGTGTTGGAAATATATAGATATACTGATGATTTATGTGCATTTATTTTGCATCCTGCAAATTTGCTAAAGTTGTTGATTATTTCTACAAGCTTCTTAGTTGTTTCTCTAGGATTTTTTAAGTAGACCATCATATCATCTGCAAAGAGTGATAGCTTAGTTTCCTCACGGCCTATTTTGATACCTTCAATTTATTTTTCTTCTCTAATTGCTACTGCTAGTGTTTCTAGTACAATGTTAAATTATAGAGGTGAGAACAGGCACCCTTGTTTCACTCCTGATATTATTGGAAAGGCTTCTAATTTATCCCCATTACATGTGATTCTTGTTCATGGTTTTAGGTATATACTGTTTATTATTTTTAGGAAAGGTCCTTCTATTCCTATACTTTCCAGTGTTTTCAATAGGAATATGTGCTGTATTTAGTCTAACGCTTTTTCAGCATCTATTGAGATAATCATGTGATTTTTCTGTGTTAGATTGTTGATATGGTCAATTATGTGGATGGTTTTCCTAATGTTGAACCATCCTTGCATTCCTGGTGTAAATCCCACCTGATCTTGGTGCATGATCCTCTTGATCACTTGCTGGAGTCTCTTTGCTAGTATTCTATTTAAGATTTTTGCATCTATGTTCATTAAGGAGATTGATATGTAGTTTTCTTTCTCTGTTTTTGATTTACCTGGCTTTGGAATCAGTACCATATTTGTGTCATAAAAGGAATTTGGTAGGACTCCTTCTTTGCTTATTATATCAAATATTTTGTATACTATTGGGATTAGTAGCTCTTTGAATGTCTGATAGGATTCACCTGTGAATCCATCCGGCCCTGGCGATTTTTTTAGGGAGTTCTTTGATGGCTCGTTCAATTTCTTTTTCTCATATGGGATTATTTAGATATTCCATTTCTTCTTTTTTAATTTTTTAAACCCTTAACTTCTGTGTATTGGCTCATAGATGGAAGAGTGGTAAGGGTGTGTGATGGGGGTGAAGTGACTTGCCCAGGGTCTCACAGCTGGGAAATGTCTGAGGCTGGCTTTGAACCTAGGACCTCCCATCTCTAAGCCTGACTCTCAATCCACTGAGCTACCCAGTTGCCCCTTATTCTACCATTTATTCTGCTGTTAATCTAGGCAATTTGTATTTTTGTAAATATTCATCCATATATCCTATATTGCTATATTTATTACCATATAATTGGGCAAAAGAGTTTTTAATGATTGCCTTAATTTCCCCTTCATTAGAGGTGATATCTCCCTTTTCATCTTTGATATTGTCAATTTGGTTTTCTTTTTTCCTTTTTTTATTAGATAGACTATTACTGTGTCTATTTTATCTGTTTTTTCAAAATACCAGCTTCTAGTCTTATTTATTAATTTAATAGTTCTTTTACTTTTGATTTTATTAATTTCTCCCTTGATTCTTAGTATTTCTAATTTAGTTTTCATCTGGGGATTTTTAATTTGTTTGCTTTCTAATTTTTTAAGTTGCATGCCCAATTCGTTAATCTCTGCCCTTCCTAATTTGTTAATATATGCACTCAAGGATATAAATTTCCCCCTGAGAACTGCCTTGGTTGCATCCCACAGAGTTTGGTAGGATGTCTCATCATTGTCATTCTCTTCAATGAAATTGTTGATTGTTTCTATGATATCTTCTTTGACTAGCTGGTTTTCGAGAATCATATTGTTTAATTTCCAAATAGTTTTTGATTTGCCTGTCCAGGTGCCCTTACTAATCATTATTTTTATTGCATTATGATCTGAGAAGTTTACATTTATTATTTCTTCTCTTTCACATTTGTTTGCAATGTTTCTATGCCCTCTTACATGGTCAATCTTTGTGAATATACTATGTGCAGCAGAAAAGAAGTTATATTCCTTTTTTATTTTTCTTCACATAACTATTAAATCTAATTTTTCTAGGACTTCATTCATCTCTCTTACCTCTTTCTTATTTATTTTTTGGTTTGACTTATCTAGACCTGAAAGAGGAATATTTAGATCTCCCACTAGTTTGGTTTTACTATCTATTCCCTTTTTGATATCTGCCAGTTTCTCCTTTACAAATCTGGTTGCTATGACATTTGGTGCATACATATTGAGCAGTGTTATTTCCTTATTGTCCATACTGCCTTTAATCAGGATATAATGACCTTCTCTGTCTTTTTTTAGTCATATCTATTTTTACTTTGGCTTTGTCAGAAATCATAATTGCCACTCCTGCCTTCTTTTTCTCATTTTAGGCCCAAAGGGTATTGCTCAAGCCCTTTGCCTTAAACCTGTGTATGTCCACCTGTGCCATATGTATTTCTTGTAGACAACATATGGTAGGATTTTGGTTTCTAATCCACTCTGCTATTTACTTCCTTTTTATGGGGGAGTTCATCCCATTGACATTCAGATTTATAATTATCAGTTCTGTATTCACCGACATTTTGGTATCCTTTCTTAGTTCTATCCCTTCTTCTTCCACTATTTCCTTTTAATCCAGTGGTTTGCTTTATGCCAGTAACCCTTAACCCCTCCCTTGATTTACTTCCCTCTCTACCCCCTCCCTTATTATTCCCCTCTTTTTATTTTTAAGGCCTTATGAATTCCCTCCCCCTTCTTCTCCCCTCCCTTTTTTGACCTCCCCTCTCCCCTGCTCCCCTTGGTTTATCCCTTCTGACTTTATCAGTAGGGTTAGATAGAGTTTTATATCCCAATGGATATAGCTACTCTTCCCTCTCAGGGTTAATTTCACTGAGAGTAAGGTTTAAATATTACATCTTAATGCTCTCTTCTTCTCCTTCTCATAATAGTATTCACCCCTTCCCCTTCCCATGTCCTCTTTGGGTGTAATATAATATCCTATTTCTCTTATTCATTCATGTTTCTCTTCGTGTCCTCTACTATTCATGCCCCTTCTTTCCTACCCCCATATTATCTTAGACCATTTAGTATTCCAACCTCTCCCTATGAACAATTCTTCTAATTATTATAATAGTGGATACTATAATAGTGAATAGAATTCACTGCAGAGAATTACATGTAACATTTCTCTATATAGGAATACAAATAATTAGATCATATTGAAGCCCTTAAAGAGGCAAATTAAAAAAATACGACTTTTCTTTCTTTTCCTTCTGTTTTTTTATTTACCTTTTCATGTTTCTCTTGATTTTTGTGGTTGGATAGTGAACTTTCCATTTAGTCCTGGTCTTTTCTGTGCAAATATTTGGAAATCTTCTATCTTTTTGAATGCCCGTACTTTCCCCTGGGAGTATATAGTCATTTTTGATGGGTAGGTGATCCTTGGTTGTAGACCCAGTTCTCTTGCCTTTCTGAATATCATATTCCAAGCCTTGTGGTCTTTTAGTGTGGAGGCTGCCAGATCCTGTGTGATCCTAATTGGTACTCCTTCATATCTGAATTATCTCTTTCTTGCTTCTTGTAAAATTTTTTCTTTTACTTGGAAGCTCTTGAATTTGGCTATTACATTCTTGAGTGCTGTCTTTTTTGTTTCTAGTGTAGAGGGTGATCTATGAATCCTTTCAATGTCTATTTTGCCCTCTTGTTGTAGAACTTCAGGGCACTTTTGCTGAATAATTTCTTTTAGTATGGAGTCCAAATTTCTATTAATTTCTGCTTTTTCAGGAAGACCAATGATTCTCAGATTGTCTCTTCTAGACCTGTTTTCTTGATCTGTCACTTTCTCTTTGAGATATTTCATTTTTCCTTCTATTTTATCAGTCTTTTGACTTTGATTTATTTGTTCTTGCTGTCTTGAGAGTATTAGCTTCTAATTGCTCAATTCTAGCCTTTAGGGCAGGGGTTGGCAACCTTTTGGTAGTGAGAGCCATAAACGCCACATTTTTTAAAATGTAATTTCGTCAGAGCCTTACAGTGCTCACAGTGAGCACTCCTGTAACAGTGCACGCTCCTGTAACAGCACCTGAAAAAAAATTGACGTCATGGCTCCTATTCGAAAGAGCCATATCTGGCCCACAAAAGAGACAGATATGGCTTGAGAGCCATACATTGCTGACCCCTGCTTTAGGGACTGGTTTTAGGCTATAATCTTTTGGTTTTTCTTTTCAATCTGGTCATTTCTGGTCTTCAATTTACTTGCCTCACTTTCCAATTGTGAAATTCTGCCTTTTAAACTGTTATTTTTTTTTGCCAGATTTTGGTTTCCAATTTGCTTACCATTTCATTTGATTTTTGGGCATCTTTCTCCAATTGGGAGTTTCTGTCTTTTAACCTGTTAATATCCTTTTGAGCTATTTCCCACTTCTCTTGCCAAATCTCTTCCATCTTTCTCATCATCTCAGACTTGAACTCTTCAATAGGTTGTGGCCAGTTCTCATTATTTTGGGAAGGTTTAAATATGATTACTTGTTTGTTCTCCTCTGCTGTTTGTTCAGTTGTCTGGATTTTATCTGTGTATAAGTTGTCAAGTGTTACAGATTTCTTCTTGATGATCTTTCTCTTTTGGGGTTCTTGTCTCTGGCTTGCCATTGTTAGCCCTGCACCCTCTCAATTTTATCCTCACACTCAGGGTCTGTCTGTACTCTTTAGGCTCCTGAGGTCTTAGGTTTAGTTTTTCTCAGGGTATAGCCTCCTGGTGGTCCCCTTGCTTGTTCCTCTGCCCGAGGCTCCTTTAACTGTCTCAGGGAGCTGCTTCCATAGCTGTGCACCCCTCTGCACTGAGTCCCCACTCAAAGTCCACCTGCCTGCACTCAGTATCCGAGTCCTCACCTGCTCTCAGGATAGTGTTTGAGCTTGCATCCACATGCACACTTGTACCTGCGCTCAGGATCTTTGTTTAAAGTCGGCATGTTCTTTAGCCTTTTGGGGTCTTAAGTCTTGCTGCTCTCAGGGGCAGGCCCTGGTTACCCCAGGTAGCTGCCAAGGACTTAATGCATGCTCCAAACTTGCTCTAACTCTTGCATGCTGGCTTTGGCAATGTAGGTGGTGTGGGGTGTGGGAGGGGGTTGCTCAGCTCGAGTTTTAGTGAGAGCTGTTTCACCCCTTTATAGCATGGAATTGCCCGATTCCATGTACCTCCAATGCTGTGCCCTATTGTGGGGTCATTCATTCCTCTAGATTTGTTTTTAATGTCTTCTTGAGGAGTCCTATATGCGTGGGTTAGGAGAGGTCAAGCACCTGCTTTTTACTCTGCTGCCATCTTAACCGAGAAGTAGTGGCCACCTTGATTTCACTCAGTTCTGAGGGAGGCAACTTTACCAGTGCAGAGTGGCTTTTTCATGGCAACTTCGAGTCTTAACGAATTGACTTTAGCACTGAGAATTTAATGTGAAAGGGTCCCACAAGGTCAAAGTGGTCATGAACCTTAGAAGACATCAAATTAAAGTTTCTCCTTAAAAAACAAATTCCTGATACCTTTTGTTTTCCTGCCACACATTTCTGACTATACCACTCGTCAACCTCTAGCTAATGAGCCTTCATATAGTATATGAGACTTATAATATGTATATATGGATACATAGATATGATAATATAATCGCTCAATCCTCAAATAGTTCTTTGATCTCATTGATTCAACATTCTAACAATGAAGATTGTAAATAATCCTTTCTTGTCTATCCTGTGTGATATTTGTCTATGTCTTCCCATTACTTTACCATTGAAGGTAAACCTACCATGCTGGAAGTCTTCTGGTATCTCTCTAATCCTTATTATAATACCGGTAAAGCACTAGATATCTCTTACTTCTACTTCTCATTTTTGACTTGACTTTCCTCTCTTAATATACATTTTCCTGAAGACATTTTTACCCCTATTCTTCTGAAGTTTCTCATTAGTTACATGTTATGCTCCATTTATAACCCTGATATTTTTCTCCAAAGTCCTCTGTGGGATGTTCTTTTTTAGTTCCTTGGAGATTTGAATGCCATAGCTTATTGCCATATAGCAAGATGAGCATAGTGTGTATATTAAAAATAAGAAACTTTGCTTTTGTGGGAAGTTTCTTTATATTATTTAATTTCCTAGATTCTCTAGAGGCAATGAACTACACTGTCCTTTCCCCATGAACCTTCATCCCCTATTCACTGTCTGTCTATTCCAACTGTCCCAAGTAGACATCCTGAAGCATTTGACCTATTTATTTATATTGTTTTAAATAAAATTTTATTGGTTTAAAATATTTACATATCCTTCTCTATTCTCCTTCTTTTCATCCTGTTGCAGTGTAATAACTTATGTAAAATAAAAAAGAAAAGAAAAAATAACCAACATATAGAAAAAACTCCATTATGTTTATTGTTCCACAGCTACCTCTGAAAAGGAATTGAGGAACCTATATTTCCTCATATGTCTTCTTTGAGTACCACTTTGGTCATTATCATTTTGCTGTATTGGTTTTGCTATTTTGTTACAGTTGTTCTTATTTCCATTTGTAATATTGTAGTCATTTCATAGGTTATATTCTTGGTTCTGCATCAGTGCATATATTTTTTATGTTGTTCTATATTCATCATATGCATTGTTTTTATAGCACCCTAAGATTCTTTATATTAATGGACAGCAATTTAATCATTTATCATTCCATCAATTGGCATTTTCCTTGTTTCCAATTCTTTAGCAATATATATATATATATATATATATA
>NC_058130.1:669432332-669500297 GCF_016433145.1 Gracilinanus agilis | reverse complement strand
TGTTTCCATCTTCTTCAACTCTTCCTCTCCTTATTAACTATTTGTTAGGTTTTTTTTTGACAATTTGGTGAATTTGAACTGAAACTTCAAAATTTCTTTTGACTTGAACTTGTTATAAACTGTTTGGAGCACGCTCATATAATTGTTGGCTGTTTACAATTCTTTGTTCCTATCTTTTACTACTTATATATTAAAGAATGGCTTTGAGTTTTTCATTTCATTAGTTATTTTATTATTTATTAGTTATTTATTATCTTGTATATTATATCCTTATTAGAGCTCTGATATTTGATATAAAGATTTCCCCATTATCTACTTCACTTCTTTTAAGTTAGTTTTTTTTTTTAAGAAAAAGCTTTTCAGTTCTGACTGAAATTTTCATTTTACCTTTTTAAATTGCTTTTATCTCTTATTTGCTTAAGAATTTATACCTACCTCTGGATGTAAAAAATTTAACATCTGCTATTCTTCTATTTTAAGGTATTATCTTAAATATTCAGTTATGTATCCATTTTGAATTTATTGTGGTCTATGGTATAAGATGTTTATTTAAATCTAATATTTACTAACTTGCTTTCAAAATTCCCAGCAATTCTTCTTAAATAGAATTCTTTCCCAGGTAATTTATCTTTTTAGGTTTATCGAACCGTGGGTTATTGAGTTATTTATTTCTGACTCTTCTGAGTCTCATTTATTCCACTGATATATTGTTTCTAGTTTTAAATTAGTAATAAACAAATTTGATAATTATTGCTTAATAATATAGTTAGAAGTATGAAAGTGCTATTCTCTCTCCATTGCTGGTAATCTTTTATTAGTTTCTTTGATAGTCTAGATTTTCTGAAGGATCAAATACATTTATTATCATTTTTTTAATTTGGTAAACTCTTTCTTGAGTAGAATGACTTAAATAGACAAATTTGTTTGCTAAAGTCTGCAGCACTATCATTTTTATCATATTGCCATGTCCCAGGCATGAACACAGATTATTACTCCACCTATTTGATTTTTGTCTTACTTTCTTTGGGGATCTTTGAGAGTCCTTTGGCAGATTGATTCCCAGATATTCTATGCCTTTTATAATTATTATGAATGAGACTTTTCTTTCTATTATTGCTTTCTGTAACCTCTTATTTCTACATTGACATACTATTGATTTCTCCGTATGTTTATTTTGTAGTCTGAAATGCTATTGACACTATTGTCTTATTGAGTTTCTTTGAGATTTCCCTAAAGCCATTTTAACAAACCATAATGTCATCAGCAAGAAAAGATCATTTCATCTCCTTTTCATTAAGCTTTCTGACTTTGATATTGGCTCTAGTCTTATTACTAGTATAACGAGGGTTTGAGAACTAACTAGACTTCAGGGTTTCATAGCTTAAGGGACAGGAATTCTCCTTTATCCCATGATTTGAACAGTTGTGATATTTGATCTGGAAGATGGAATTGAATTTCTTGCCTAAGAGTTTTGAAAAATAATAATATTAGAAATGTTCTTTATATAGTGGGTCAAGAAAAAGTGTAGGCAAAGAGAACACAGAATTATGATTTTTTTTGCACAAAAGTCTTTTGATGGCAAAGTTAGAGAACTCTGGATACCCAACTAAAAAAATTGGAAATAATTAATAATAACAGCAAAGTTGCAGGACATGAAATAAATCCACATAAACCACCAGAACTCCAATGTCTAATCAATAAAATCTAGAAAGGAAGAACTAGAAAGAGAAATTAAAAATAATTTCAATATAAAATATTTGGGATATTATCTACCAAGATTTACTAAGGAACCAATTATTTCAATTATAAAAAAAAGTTTGAAGAAATAAAAATAGACCTAAATAATTAGAGAAGAATTCATTTCTCAAGAATGAATTGAGATAACATAATAAAATGACCACTAAATTAGTTTACATATTTAGTTCCATATTAATCAAACTTTCCAAAAAATATTTTATAGCACTAGAAAAACTAATAATGAAATTCATATAGAAGAACAAAAGGTCTTTAAAGGTAATGATAAAAAGTTGAAAAGAAAAGGATCTACCAGTAGTGAGATTAAAATTATTTGAAGTGATTAAATGAGAGAGACCATTTAGTGGAAAAGATTAAATATACAACATAGAGAAACAAAGAGCAGAGTCATATTTGACAAATTCAAAATTGCTAGTTGCCAAGGGAAAGACTTACTATTTGCTGAAAATTGTTGGGGAAAATTGTCAGTAGCTTGACAGAAAGTAGGTTTAAATGAACATTTCACTGCAAATCATTACAAGCTCTAAATGCCATATGACTTAGTATAAAGGATAACATCATTAATAAATTATTGGAACAAAGAAGGAAGTATGTTCAGATTGATGGATAAGGGAAGAATTCATGACATTAGTGATATAAAGCATAATTTTGATTATACATTATTTAAAGAAATTTTGACCCAAACAATACAGTTAACAGTGTGTACACACACACACTCACACACACATAAATATATTCAAACATATATATTGCATAGTGATCATGGATTTTTGGTCTTATGTTGATTTTTGTTTCTTTAATGCCCAATTTCCCTCAATTTCAGTGCTTTTGTATTCTGAAATTATTAATTTATCCTTTGCTTCTTTGGATAAACTATCATGGATTCAATTTTTACTGCTCTGCTAATTGAATTTTTTATTTCTACAATGAGATCTTTGATTATTTATATGTATGTATGTATGTACATTTGTGTGTGCATTTGTCCTTTGTTTCAGAGGTCCAACTTCATCAATTATGTCTTGACTTGTACCTGAACTGGATTTCAGTGAGGTAGAGTTTCACAAAAAGCCATCAGTCTCATTCTCTCTCCCAGAATCATCAAAGTTCAGTGACACAACAAAAATCAGGATAACTGGTGATAGCCCAGGATATAATGAATGACCTTGCATTCTTCAGTGTTTGGACAACTTCTCAGCATTTCACAGTGCTTGCTTCAGCCACTTCCATGGTCAATGGAACAAGTTTTTCTCATCTCCCATGGGAAATCTTCACATACTTTGAGTAAATGCCCCTTAATTCACTGGAGGGTTGAAGCCTGTCAGTTACCCTTTTATACTCAATCTTCTTTAATTCATCTTTTGATCAATTTCCAAATTTCTACTTGTTATTCTATGTTTTCTTGGGATTGCACAGTGCTTTTTGTTTCATCAGGCTTTGTTTCTGAGTTTGTGAGGTTGTAGTATTATTCATTCATTCTTTTTAGTTTTAAGACACTTGAAACCTTTGATGTTTCAACCATTTCCTCTTTATATAGCTGCACTTTCACTTTATCACTCTTTCAATATTCTCTTTAATCTTTTCTAGTGGATACATCTCCATAACTAGAATGAAAAGCTTCCTTAGTCTCTTCCCCCATTGGGAGATATGTTGTTCAACAGCTTGGGTCCTTCCCCTAAGTAGTCTCTAGGGGGCCTCAACTGAAACCAAACAGGATTTGACCTCCTTTAGTTCATGGATAATATATAACCAATCATATTGATCCTATGGATCATTTCTTCCCTTGGCTCTTGTCTGGGCTGAATGAATGCTTACCCACTTTTTTGGGAGTGAGATGGGAAGAAAAAGTAATCTGAACAAACCCCCTTCAACAATGCAAGTCTCTCATCTGTTGATTTTCTTAAGTAGAAGGTAGTATATTCTTCAGTCATTCCTCATATGATTGGACAGAATCAACAATACATGTTTCCTATTGTTGATTGGGGGGTTATCTGGACTAATGTGTCCAACAAAATCTCTGCATCAGGAGGAGATCATAACTTGGGTCTCAGAGTTTATCTTTCCAAGAATGAAGTATGGAAGCATAAACTTTTTAAGAATTGCTGTTCAATAAGAATTCCTAATGATTTTTACCTTGTTATGTTCTCTCTTTTTTGTACCATGGAATTACTTATAATTTTACTGAATATGATGCATAATTATTCTATTTTTTGAAGGGGAGAAGTTGAGAATAAATGGGAATTGGGCAAAGTCTAGTTCACCATCTTGTTGGTCCCATCACCTGTTAAGTCTCTCCATAATATTTTTTCCATTCAAATACAGGTCACAAAATAGATAATAAACATTCCTCATTCACTTGGCACTGCTATGTGACATTGTGGATTTCTATGAGGAGATTATAGATACTTTAGAACTTATTCAATCAGTGTAACTTTATGTACAAATAATGATTTCTGCAGGATCCATGTGTCACACTTCTGTTTCTGAAAAGATAGTGATAGTAGTGGAAAACAGGTGAGAGAGCACTAAGAAAGGTCCGGTTTTTGGTTCATACTCTTTAATTTGGTTGTTGGTAGTCTTAAAGTGAGAACTTTGTCTAATTACATATAGCTGGAGAATCTGAATCATTCCATTATTTCCATTATTTATATTCTTGCATTAAAAATAATTATAGCTCATGTATTATACAACACATACTTCTTTGTTCATTGTATTGTGAAGGAAGATACATATCACACTAGAGAAAAATTCATGTAGCAAATAAAGTAAAAAATGGCATGCTTCAGTATGTACTGTCTGTGGGGAAAATTGCACAGAAAGGGTTTGGAATCAACACTCTTGGCTAACCACAGTAACACCATCCTAGAGTTTCCTTTTCTGATTTACTTTTGTAAGAGAGTTTTCTTATATGATTCTATCATTTCCTTCTATAGCAGTGGATAGTCTTTTCTGTCATAAGTGCCTTGGAGTTGTCTTGGATCATTGCATTGCTTATAATTGATTAAAGTCATCCACAGTTGATCATTGTACTTTTTTGCTATTTCTGTGTACAATGTTCTGGTTATTCTCACTTCATTTTGCATCATTTTATATGTCTTTCAAGGTAATGTTTGTGATCATCATGCTTGTCACTTCTTTTTCTTTATGGTTGTTGTTCTTTAAAAACAATTTTTTGTTTTATCTTTATTATATTTTAATAACGATTTTTACATATGTTTCCCAAATTTATATGATTCATGTCATCTCCCTCTTTTCTCTCCTCCCCTCCCACAGTTGACAAGTAATTCAGTCTGGGTTGTACATGTATAATCACTCAAAACTCATTTCCGTATTACTCATTGTTGTAAGTGAATTGAAGGAATGACAAAGTATTGAAGTACTGTGAAGAAAATGAAGTTGTCTCGCTGAATCTAGGCAAAGGCAAAAGATTCAGTAAAAACAAGAGATTATTGTGGAAGCAATTCTCTCTTTGGGGCAGCATCATGAAACTTTATGAGTTAAATAAGTCATAGCCATCTAAATTAATTTTGGGGATAATTTTCAAATTCTTAAAAATCTATTCACTGGCCAGAAGGACTAAATTTGCAATTAAAGGTCCACTTAGTCTACAATTATTTACATTAGCATTTATGATGAGCATCTCAGACACCTTGGAGTTAGCATATACAAAGGTACACCTGGGCTAGGTGCAAAAAGGCCATCTCCCCTCTCTTCTAGTTGTTTCCTGACTCAGCCAAAAAACGTATGAACTTTACTGGTGATAAGAATTTAGCAATTCTGTGTTTTATCAGTACTTTGTATCTCAAAAATATTCCTTTGAAATGACCATCTGTATTGTTTCTCCTGTCTGCCACTGATATCCACCTGGTGTTCAATGTGTAAAGGATGCTCCTAATTAAAAAAAAAATCTCAAACTGGAGCATCAGGGGGCAGCACTTTTTCCTAAACATTATTTTGGCTCCTTGTCTTTTCTTTCCTCTCCCTGTTCTTTTTCTCCTCTTCTCTGCCTTTTCCTGCAGATCTTGCTGCTTCATTCCAGTTACTCCTTCAAAGTTAAAGAATCTTGTCTGTGCCTGATTGTGCCAGCCGTTATAGTGAATAATATTATAAAAACAATAGCCCAAATCATATAGCCACATAAACAAGTGATAAATGATATGTTTTCATCTGCATTTATAATCCAAAAGTTTTTTTTTCTCTAGAGGTGAATAGCATTCTTTTTCATAAGTCCCTCAAAATTTTACTGGAACAGTGTGTTACTGTTAGTAGTACAGTCTATCACATTTGATTGTCCCACAATTTCAGTTACTGTGTTCAATGTTCTCCCAGCTCTGCTTATTTCACTCTGCATCAGTTCATACAGGTCTTTCCAGTTCTTTCTGAAATCATCCTGTTCACTGTTCTTATAGCACAATAGTATTCCATCACCCTTATATACCACAATTTGTTCAGCCATTCACCAATTGAAGGACATCCATTTAGTACCCAATTCTTTGCCACCATAAAAAGCACAGCTACACATATTTTTGTACAAATAGATCCTTTCCCATTTTCTTTATAGATTTGAGATACAGACCACAACTCCACCAGCAATACATTATTGTACCAATTTTGCCACATTCCTTCCAACATTTATTATTTTCCTTTATTGTCATATCAGTTCAATAATTCTGAAATTCTCTCCTAGATCTCTTTCCTAGGTCAGTAGTTTTTTCAATAAGTTATTTCATGATTTCCTCTGTTTTTTCATTCCTTTGATCATGCCTTATTGTTTCTTGATTTCTCATGAAATTATTAGTTTCTAGATGGTCAAATATGATTTTTAAGATTTGCTTTTCCTCTGTCAGTTTTTGGTTCTCCTTTTTCATTTGGCCCATTTCTTCTTGCATCACTTTAATTTCTCTTCCCCACTTTACCTCTCTTAATTGTTTTTTGAAGTCTTTTTTGAAGTCTTTCTGAATCTGTGTCCAATCCATATTTTTCTTTTGGAAATTGTGTGTGTTTCCTTTGCTTTCATTGTCCCCTTCTATAAGTATACCTCGGTCATTGTCTCCATAAAATTTCTTTAGAGTTAGGTGCTTTTTTTGTTGTTAGCTCATTTTCCTTATATAATAATAGGTAGGCTTTGTTTTCTGGGAAGTTGGGATACCATCTTAAACTTCAGCCCATACTCAAATTTTTAGCTTATTTTCTGGGTTTTTACCAGTTTTAGTTCTTGAAGGTTAATGTGATGGTCTGAGGGCTGAGAGCTCTGAGAGCTCCCTCCTCCTTCTGACTCAATTGATCCTTGAGATTCTGATGGCTTAAGGACTTGCCTCACATTTGGGCATAAGCTTTTGATTTTACTTGGAACTTGACCAGTCATAGGCTGATCAAATTCTAGCTCCAAGTTTAAGCTAATTTTTTTGGGTATTACTCTGGCACATCTGTGATTGCCCTGTCCTGGAGCTTAGTTTTAGGCAAAATGATCCAGGATGTGGGGGAGCCCTTAGTACTATCAGCTACTCTGAACTATGTCCTCATACCAAGCCCAGACTGTGATTCTTGGCTTTTCTCAGGTCCCACACAAATCAAGCCACATCAGTCTAGACTGCTCTGGGCTATGACTCTGGACCTCTCCACAGGTTTGAAGTTTCAAGGGATGTTGATTGGCTTGGACAACTATTTGCCCAGGCAGGATCCCAGGGTCTGAGTGTTATCTTGGGATTAGGTTCTGAACCTGGGACAGCAGATGTGGGGCGGTGGGGTGTGGCCTATTCTTGGCTTGATCTTCCCTCCTTGCTACAGTCTCTTGCTGCCTCTGTATCCTCTCACCCCAGTGCCCTAGATGTTCTCTCACTACCTTTTGGATTTGGGTTTTTCTTTTCTTGATAGTTGGTTCATTCTATCTCCTTATTGGATCTTTCACTCCTGTATTTGTTTTGTGGTAATATTTTAATTTTGATTGGAAAGGATTCTTGTGATGACATGGAGCTACTATAGTTTACTCCTTTATATTGGATTCACCCCCCTGAAATCTTCATTTTAAAGAAGAGGAAACAGGTCTGGAGCAAATCACTTGTCCTAGATTAATCAGTTAGCCAAAGAGAATTTACTTAAAAAGTACTAACTATGCCCGGCCCCATGCTAAGTATTGTAAATAGAAAGGTAAAATATAGGGACGTTCTTAAGGAGATCATGGTCTCAATGGGCTAGATATAGGCAAACAACTTTGTAAGAGGATACTCAGAGTGTGGGACAAAGAGAAGAAAGATTAGGAGAGGCTTCTTTTAGAAAGTGCAACTTTTGCTGAGACTTGAAGAAAGCCAAGGAAGCTACAAGGCAGAGATAAGATCATTAAATAACTAGAAAGTGGCAGGGTCATGAACTAGAACCCTGATTTTTCTAACTCAAAGCCTAGAGTACTTTCCACTATCTAAGTGCCCAAGAGCAAAGACCTCCAAAGTACTTTAAATAACCTAGGAGAAAAGACTGGACTTAATGTCAAGAAACTTGAGTTTTGAGTCCTGGCTTTGTCACTTACTAGATGTGTGACTTTGGGTGAGCCACTAAATTTTTATAGGCTCCCTTTCCCTTTTTTATATGACATGAAAAATAATTTTTCTATTATACACTACTTAATAATTCCTATTATATTCAAATCTCCATATTTATTATGATGATGATGAGGGAAATACTATAAAAATATGTGAACAATTATCTTTTTATTTTGGTTATCTTATGATAATCAGAATGTAAAATGTTGATCCATTAGTATTATTAGAGACAGCTTGGTTGTACAATATAGAAAGCTGGGCTTAGAGTTAGAGTTATGTTCAAGTTATTTGTCAGATACTAACTAGCTGCTTGGGCAAATCACTTAACGTTTCCCTTAGTTTCCTCAACAGTAAAATTGGGAAGATAATATCAGACACCTCCTAGGGTTTAGAAGAGATAATATTTTAAAGCACTCAGCATAATATATTTTCTCCCTCTCTCCTTCCCTCCCTCCTTCTTTCCTTTAGGTTCCATTCTTTCCTTCCTTCCTTCCTTCCTTCCTTCCTTCCTTCCTTCCTTCCTTCCTTCCTTCCTTCCTTCCTTCCTATGACTTTCTCCAAATCATGATTAATAACACTGAAGAAGACAAAGTCAAGAATACATAATTGGGCACTTCATTCAAGAATTTCCTCCAAGCTGATGCTGAATCTTTAGTAATTGACTGGACTTAATGTATAGTTATTTAGTCAGATATGAATTTATTTCATTGGATACTCCTCTAACCCACATTCCTCCATTATATCTGCAAGGACAATTCAAGATATTTTATCAAGAGTTTTATGGATATTAAAATACTATGGCTAAAATATTATTTTCATTAATCTGTCTAGCTATTCTATTAAAAAAAGAAAAACAAAAGTTAATGTGGTCTGATTTCTTCTTGGTTAAGTAATAGTGGCTTTTAATGATTGTTCCCCTTTCCAAATATTCAAAAACCATTAATCTAATTATATATTCTACTGTAGATCAACCTCCCTCCCAGGAAGAGAAACTAACTCCCTACCCTAGGGAATCTATCAACACTTTCTCATTCTCTTCATTCTCTCTTTAAAAATTGAGAATTCTCCAGCACTACACTTTCTTTCTCATTCTCCTTCTCATTTTAAAGATCATGAACAATCTAATAACTGTAATATCTTGGAATGTATTTCATTTTGTTCTACTGAGTTGAACTCATTGAGGCTTGCTTAACTTCTTACTTATCTCCAGTTTCAGACCTTTACTGATAAGTTTTATTTGACTTTTGACAAGATAAAGATTATCATCTTTTCCAGATAAAACAGAAGTAAAATAATTATTTAAGAAGTCAATCTTAATGGTATCTATTATTTTTATGTCAACTGATGGAAGGACTAATACTATGCATTTTTTGATCATCTTGTCTCCTGTACCTCCAGTAGCAAAGTCCCTTATTTTTTGATGTGCTTAGTATTCATCACAAGGATCAGCTTATTTTGGACTTTCCCCTCACACATCTATTCTTTTTCTAAATGCTTTAGAATCAAGTTTTTTAACGTGTGGTACAAATACTGATTCATGTTTTGGCATGGTTCAAATCAATACAGATATAGATTCAATTTTTGAGGTGATTATTATGCCTATTCATATCTTGTATGTATTTTCTTATTCCTATCAGTGTGGTCATTTAAATTTACTTATAGTCTTCTCTGTGTGATATTTTGTGTGAGAAATAGACAAATCAAGAATCCCTTCCTGTATGTATTTATATTGTCTTAGAGGGGAAAAAGGTATCCAAATGATCATGACATAATTTCAAATATGATAAATTATGAATTTAAGGTTTACTAATGGCATGTCTTTTAATCCTTTCAACAACCCTAAGAGGTAGGTACTATTATGCCATACAAACAGAAGTAGATAAAAATTAAGTGCCTTGTCTACATTATATAACTAGTAAGTGTAAGAGACTAAATTGGAACTTGTCTTACACTTTCTAGTTCCATGATGTCAATTGCTTTCCATCACTATTAATTGTTTTTTTTTTGGGGGGGTGGGTTGGTACAGCATAAATATTGCATATTTATAACTCTATTATGTTACAACCAATTATCATTGGACAGCTAGGTGGGATAGCTAGGTGGTATAATGGATAGAATGTTAGATTTGAAATCAGGAAAACCTTAGTTCAAATCCTGCCTCAGACATTTACTAGTTGTATGAGTCATGCATGAGCAAATGATTTTATTTGATGTGCCTCAGTTTCCTTATATGTAAAATGTGATTAATAATAGCACCCATGTGGCATGCTTGTTGCAATGATCAGATAACATGTAAAGCATTTTGTAAACCTTCAAGCACTATATACTTATTATTGTTATATTACCATTCCTCGGTGACCAACTCTGTGGGGAACCCCCCGCCCCTTTTATTTTCTCTTCCCATGGTAGCATGGCAGTGTTATAATAAAAATGCCTTCTCTGGTCTGTCTAAGGACAATGAAATGGAATAATTCTTTGAAAATATTAAAAAAAAATTACACTCCACCTATCCAATTTCTATGTCTAGCTATGTCTAAGGGAATCTTTAATATATTTCAGATGTCACATTGGGGAAAAGAGTTAAAATTAATATTTACCAAAAGCTGGTGAGTTTTTGGAAAGAGGGAAATGCTGCTGGCACTTGGGGAATAGAGGAGTTCACTCTGGAGTTCATGCTGGTTCTGTGGGAAACTGTTACATGTTAACTGAAAAGGAATAGAAATATACATTCTTGTTAGAGTGCTATTTCCCAGTATAGATTGGGATTTAATATACTATTTGACAAGCAGTTCTTCAGGCCCTGTGTGAGGTAAAGACAAAGGATACAAAGCTAATGAAACAGTTAATGACCCCCAAGGAATTTATAGTCTATTAGAGCAAACAGGTATACATTTTAGGAAATTTAAAAAAAAGATTAATTTCAGAGATGAACATTATTTAGGAATCAAATGAGGTCAAAGGTTGGAGGTGGCCCTTGGGCTGACCATTGGAAAGAATTAGAGATTTCAGGAAATTGAAGTGAGGAGGAGAGTTCCAACTTCTATGGAATCAATTACTTCATCAAATTATCTTTATTAGATACCTACTCTGTGCAAGATATGGCTTTAGATGCTGTGGATATAATGACACAATGAAATAGTGCCTACACACGCACACAAATAATATAAATATGTGTGTGTGTGTGTGTGTGTAGAGATTGCTTCATTTTGTGTATGTATACATATATTATATTTTGTGTATATTTATACACTTTTATATGGTCTCAAATATATAACATATACATTGTATATATACATTATATTCAATGATATATATAAGTTATGTGTAATATCTAATGTGTATAAATGTATGTGTACACACAGACACATATACATATTCCAAACTCCCCCAGAAAATCAGGGAACTGATTAGAAGAGGCATCATTATATAGCTGGCATTCATATGCCACCTTATAGCTTGCAAAGTACTAGATATATAGATAAGAGAGGCAGATAGAGAGACTTAGATTTAGGTGTAAATAGAATGATAGATGGGTAGGCAAGTAGACAATTAATTAAGTGCTTACTATGTGCCAGGTACTGTAATAAGTGCTGGGGATAGAAATACAATAAATAATATAGGCTCTGCAGTCAAAGAACTTATATTGTAATGGGAGAGGATAGCAAAAAAAGGGTGTTGGAAAAGAGATTGGGGAGCATATGGCAGCATGGAAGGAGATGGATGGCTCCTCAACAAGATAAAGATAACACTCACATATAAGTAAAAGGAATTGAGGACCCAAATCCAAGAATCTGGCTGGAGGGAGAAAAAGATGACCAACCTAAAACAGAAGGGCATGATGAGACACTGGGGAAGTGACAGATACTAAACCAATTTCAAAAGTTCAATTTAATTTAACTTTCATAGGTTAAGAACTCTATGCAAGGTCTTTGACTAACTGTTGGGAGTATGAAGGGAAAAAATAATAGGCACGTTTGGAGGAATGGGGGCAATTACTCTCTTTAATAGCCATATTTTGTAGAGAAAGAAGCAAGGCTCAGAGCAGGTCAATGATATACTCTATATCACCTGGCTTGTGAACATTGAGTTGGTAGGATTTGAACCTTGGTCTCTTTTAACACTAAGCAAATTTTTCTCTTTAATTTTTCTACCACTTTTCCTTTCCTACCAGATAGTCTTTCTTGAGGGCTCTATTTAGAGCCACGATGCTATGATTCTTTATCATAGATACTGTGGGTAACAGGTTCCATAAAATCATTGTGTTAGGTATAGGATGGAATGTGTGTGTGTGTGTGTGTGTGTGTGTGTGTGTGTGTGTGTATGTGTATGGGGAGAGGTTGAACATATGAGTGAACAAATGAGATCTATACTCCAAAGACAACACTATGGAAGAAATGAACTGCAGGTTTTTTTTATTTCATAAAAATAACATTCCAAGCAGCCCCTGGAATACTCAAACACATATAAACAACCCTATCTCAGTGTTATTCTAGTATTGAAGAATTCAGGGGTTTGTGAAGGCGTGCAGACTGGTTTATTCTGCATTTTGGGCAGAAAACAAGTGAAAGAATTGGGGACTGCCTCCTTATCCATGGGTTAGTAAGGATGTAAATAAAATCTACATGAGGCAGGGATTTCCAGGCCTACAATATTCACTTAGCCCACCTTCTACACTCTCCCAACATCGTTGACAAGAGTTGAAAGAGACCTGGTCAGTCTAATTGATATCTGTACAAGAATCTGCTTCTCTGTCCCCTACATCCGTAACAAGTAGTTGGTCACCTAGACTCAGCTGGGAGATCTCTAATTATGGGGAACTCACTGACTCTTCCTGGAAAGATCATTCTACCCTTGAACTGATCCAGGCAGTCACAAGGCAACATTTTTCTAACACATCAAGGGGAAATCTAGCTTTCTCTAACTGTGCTGCTCATTTCTAGACTTCAAAAATAACAGAAATGGATGAGGCTTCCATCTTCTTTCACTGTTCAAATGTGTGACTGAATTTAACACTGGCTATTTCTGTTGCTTCTCTTTCTCTGTGGTCTAGGGCTTTGCCTTTTTCTTTCATTCAGTAGAAAAAAATGGAGAAAAAGTATAAAACAAACGTTCCTCTTTATATCCTTTAGATTTAATTCTCTTTTAATAAGAGGCAGAAGAGAGAGATGAAGGAAAAGTCACCTCAACGTCATTTTTTAGGTGCATACTATATGTCAGAAACTGTGGTGAGTATTACAGATCTAAAAAGAATAAGTAAAAGGCAAAATCACAGCACCTGACTTCAGGAAGCTTACTCTATTGTTCTAGAGAATATGTAGACAACCATGCACACAAACAAACAAACAAATAAATATATAACGTATATTTATATACACATATGTATCTGCATAGGTAAATATATCAATAAATCTATGAATATATTACATCTGCATATGTGAATGTCAAATATAAATGTAAACATAATCACACATGTATTTGGTTTAGATGGAAGATGAAATATGAGTGGGTTTAGAGGGACAGAAAAAGGTTCTAGTTAAAGGTGGGATTTAAGCTGAATATTGAAGGGAACCTGGGAAAGCAATGAGCCAGGAGTTAAAGGTATGGAAGAAGAGCATTTTAGGCTTGGGGCTCAGCCGATGTGAAGGTATAGAGCCTGCAGATGCCATTTCCTGAGTAAAGAGTAGCAAATAGACCAGAATTGATGGATCGTAAGCTATATCTGGGGGAGGATTATCTTTCACTCTCAGAATAAACAGTCTATCACTCTACCATGTGAACTTGATTCAATATGAATTATTACTTATATGTTCATCAGTGAAACAATTAATCTCATGGTGATTTAACTTTCTGCAATAACACCAGATTACATACTTTTTTGAGGGTAGGGACCAATCATCTTTTACTCATCTTTCCATATGCCTTTACCACTTAACACAGGGAATCTCACCTAATAGAAGAGGCAGTGTGTGGTTCTGAGAAGAAAACTAGATTTGGGAATCAGAAACCCAAGGTTTGACTAGCAGTTTTGGTCAATTACTTGCCATGTGAATTTGAACTTATCTTCATTTCTTTGGATGGAAAATGAGCTGGACAAGATGATCCTTAATGTTTCCTCATTTCTTGTGATAGTACCATCATCCTTATATTTGCCCAGCATCATGACTTTGGAGTTATCCTGGAATTTTTACATGTATCCCACATATGGAAGAAATTACCAGATCTTGCTCTTTCTTCCTCCCCAACATCCCTCCCATCTGTCCCCTTCTCTTTATTCATATTGACACTACTGCCAGTTCAAGCTCTCATCACCTCTTGCCTAAACTAGTGCAAGTCTCTTCATTAGTCTCCCTGCCTTAAATCTCTCCCCCTTTTAACTCATCAACCCCATAACTGACATGGTGACTTTTTCAGAGGTGATCTGACCATGTTGCTCCATTATGCTAAGGTCAAACAAGAACTCCTATGCTTGTACTTAACAGCTTTTTACAACTGACTCCAACCTACCTTTCTGATCTTATTATACCACATATAGTATATGGTCCATTTAAACTGACCTTCTTGCTGTTTCTGAGCAGGGCCCTACATTTGCCATCTCTATGCATTTTTGTGGCTGTTATTCTATCTTGGAATGAATTTCTTCTTTTTCCTTACTTTTCAGAGTACCTAGTTTTTTCTAAACTCAGCTCATGTCACTTTTTGAGAATTTTCCCAACACCCTCATCTGCATTTGCCACTCAACCCCAAATTATCTTCTAGTTTTGTGTTTGTTTTGTATATTTACATATATGCATATATATACAAAGAAATGTACATTTGTACACACATGTTGTACCTCATAATTATCTGGGGATGCTAAATGTTCACAGAAGCTTCAAAGAGGAGCGAAAGGGGCTCTGAAAAGGGAATTTGGATACTGAAAGGTGCTGAGGGCACCTATTTACTTTACACTTACTATATAAGGCTGACCTTGTTTTTGCTCAAGTTAATAGGAAAGAGTGGAGAAAGGAATCATTTTTTAATTTCTTCTTTCTTTTTGAATTGCTGCTGACTGAATGAAATTCTTCTTTGTTTCTTTTTCCAGTGTGTAGTTCTGCTCTTGTTTCCTACTCAGAGATTCACAAGCCTTTTTATGGACATCTACATCTTTAGACTCACATCCCAGACTCACCAAGGCATCGTTCTCTCTTGGAGTCCTACAGTAGTAGGATGTAAATTGTTTATCCCAGAACTTTTGAGGCTTGAAAATAGAATGGTAGTCTCTCAACGAGCCTGGTTAAATACATTCTTACTCTAAGCCTTGTTAAAAACTAGTGGGTTTGGAATTCTAATGCTTCTCATATGGTCTGAGTTAAAGAAGTGTGTTTTCTCATCTCAGCCTTTGGGATGTGTTCTCTCTAGTAGAAGCATTAGAGCTATAGAGAAGGTCCATGAATGAATGAATGTAAGCTTGCTGGGTGATGAGGCTTTAAAGGATAATTTTTTTGGGGGAAGGGTTAAGGCAGGTGGATGGGAATTGGGTTTTCTTATTTCACCAGGCTGTAAGGGCAGCAGTCACTCATGGCCTAATTCCAGGATTAATTGATATGGAAACTTTTACCTGTTGAGTTTTTTGGACCTGAAACAGTTCTCTCCTTTGACATCCCAGTAACCTTCCACTCCTAAGGATTTACCACATTGGTGCCAATTTTGGTACAGATACTTAATGTGCTTTCAATTCTATTTTAGCTTAGAACTCCCCTACTCAAGCAGTTCACCAGTGCCAGTTTCCCTGGCAAAGGGGACTACTAACCTGTGCTACCACAGCTTTATCAAGCAAATAGTGGAAAGGACATTTTAGCTAATAGTATATGACTGTTGGTCTAGTCAGAAAGGACTTTGTAGGTCATCTGGTTAAAGTCACTCAATTCATAGTTTAGGAAGCTGACCCTCACAGACATACATGCCCAAGATCACATAGACAATAAATAACAGAGTCAAGATTTGAATTAGGATCTAGCACTATTTTCTTTGCATCATTTGTTTCTTTCACTCTTACAAAAATAGAACTAGAAACTCTATTTAGCCTCCATTTTCTAAACGAAGAAACAATTGGCAAACAGAATTTGAGGATAAAATTTGGAAATGTATTTGTCTAATCAAATCCAATTTTATAAGCATTCATTGTAATTATAAAAGGTATATTCAGGGAACTATCCCCCATCCCCCACCCCCTGAAGGCAATTTTCTACAGTGAAGAGAACACCAGCTCTGGAGTCAATAGACCTTAATTAAAATCCTTCCTCTAATGATCACTATTTAAAAAATAATATTTAGAATATTTTCCATGGTTTCATGATTTATGATCTCTCCTCACCCCCACTCTTTCCTTCCCCCCTCCCAAAGCTGACAAGCAGTTCCACTGGGTTTGTAAGAAAATATATGTAAGGTAATGGGGTCACCAGGGATATTATAATAAACTAAGTGGTTTGTGGGAACACACTCTAGGATTTATGAGAGACTGGACCAGGGTGAAGAGACCAGAGTTTACTGGATTTCCACAGGAATGGCAGTTGATCTTAACTGTCACCCAGCTTCCACTAGACCAGAGTATAGTAACAGGCTAACAAGGTAAAAGGGACTCAACAGCTTTAATTATGTTAGACTAAAAGGTGGGAAAGGATTTCTATACTTAAAATCTAAGGGATAAAAGCACAGGGCAATGGGAGGACTTATTCTACTCTTATCTAAGTGATCTAAACTAACAGGGCCCAAGGAGCTATAAATGGAGTCTTTGGGTTTCTGCCTCAAACCTGGAACCTGCCAGGCTTGAGGATAGCTAGGGCTTTTTGTGGCTTTGGGATTCTCACTGCAATCCACTGATGATCTTTGGATGCCAGTAGCTAAAGTTGTCTCAGGAACCAAGTAGTAAGGGTTTTGCTTGAAGCACTGTCCTTTAGTACTCAAACTTCACCTCTTCTCTTGGCTCTGTAGATCTTGTCCTTTTCTTAGATGCCACACCACACAGGATCCCAGGGGAAAACAGGAAGCAGGGTGTCCTTTGCTCTGAGGTCTCCCAGGCTGGCAACAGTTTTGCCCAACACTAATGGAGTCCACACTCAGGGCACAGACAGACTTCCTCCTCCTTCATTCCAACCTGGAATTCCCAGCTCCAGCTCCTTCCTGCTAGGTACTTCCTAATCAATACATAATCAATACCTAATAACCAGCTAATCTAATCTTACTCATAACAGTTTATACATGTATCCTAATTATCACTATTGAAATGATTTTCAAGTCTTTTAGATGTGGTACAATGGATGAATTGCTGGATCTGGAGTCAGGAAGACCCGAGTTCAATTAGGTCCTCAGATGCTACCTGTGTGACCCTGAGCAAATCATATAACCTCTCTGCCTTAGTTTCCTAAAAGTGCATCACTACCTAGTGATCCACTGGAGAAAAGTGAATATTGAACTTGAACCATAATGCACCCACTTTCATCTTTCAAGATGTCAAATTGACCTCAATGTCCAACTAATTCTACCTCCTCATTTTACAGATGAAGACACATAAAGATCAATGGAAGTAATATGACTTATCTAAGATCACATAGGAGGTAGTAAGGATGAGTGGTGGGATTTGAACCCAGGACTTTGGATTCCAGATCGAGGGTTCTTTTCATTATTCCATGTATTCCAATAAATTTGAGCTACGAGTAAAATAAGATTATTTATATTGTGATTTCTCTTCTTAATGGTTTTCTGAATCATCAAGAATTTTTTTTACCATTTCTTTCAGGACTGGAGTGCTTTTTATTTGATTCAGCTGGATTGAGAGGAATCAACTGTCATCAGAATTTAAATCTCAAATGTCTTTCACATTTTTTGATTAAAATTATTTTTCAGAGACTAAATCCAAGGAATCCTAACTATTTTTGTCTTTTCTTTTTGGAATCTCCCCTCTCTAAATCAAGGATACGATCAGACTATGCTTGCCATTCCCTTCCTTAATTAGGGACAATTCTTTCTATCTTCTTTGTTCTTTCGTTCCTTCCTTCCTTCCATCCTTCCTTTCTTCCTTCCTTCCTTCCTTCCTTCCTTTCTATCATTAATTAATTTAGAATATTTTTCCATGGTTGATTCATGTTCTTTCCCTTCCCTCCTTCCTCCCTTCTCCTGGAGCCAATGAGCAATTCCACAGGGTTTCACATGTATTATTGTTCAAAACCTATTTCCATATTATTACTACTTGCAATAGAGTGATCATTTAAAGTCAACATCCCCAATCCTATCCCCATTGAACCATGTGATCAATAATATATTCTTCTGTGTTTCTACTCCCACAGTTCTTTCTCTGGAGGTGGATAGTGTTCTTTCTCATAAGTCCCTCAGAATTGTCCTGGATCATTGCATTGCTGCTAGTACAGAAGTCCATTATGTTCGATTGTGCCTCAGTGTATCAGTCTCTGTGTACAATGTTATCCTGGTTCTACTCCTTTCCTTCTGTATCAATTCCTGGAGGTCATTGCAGTTCACATATATAAAAAAAATAAACACTGTAAGTCATTCAACTTTGTAGGGTTTATTTATTACTAGGTAAGAGAGAAAGGGTTTCTTTTTTTCTCAGTGAGCAGAGACAAGAGCCAGAGCTCCAGCAACCTGCCTCCTTCGAGCCCCAGTCAAAAGACTCTCCTGCATTGTGATTAGCCAATTTATAGACAAACCCATGCCAGGATGTAACAGAGGGATGTAAGAAAAGGTAACCCCAGGAAGAGTAGAGAATGATAGGGAGTGAAGTCCCTGGGGTACAAATTTTTTAAACACTCATTTCCCCCTGGTATCCATTGGGAGACCAGTCTTCCCAGTGGATCATTTTAAACATAACCAACATAACTCTAAATATTTTAATCTAAAGGTACATACAGTATTGCAGTTTCTAAGAGGAAATTACAATAATCCAGGGATAAGAGGGAAAGAAAGAGAAAAAGAACAAAACCAATTAGGGGACAGTCCTCTTTGGTATAAAAGTGTACATTCAAAACAAATGTATTCAACCCCCCCAAAGTTCTATTCAGTACATCCAAAAGTTCACTCAGGATCTTTTGGAGCAGCATGTGGTCTCTGCAGGCATCTTTATGGCACCTTCTATAAGCAGTTCACTTTTCCGGATTCTGGGAGGCTTCTTATTCTAAAATTAGAATAATTTTAAAATTAGAATAATTCCAGATTCTTATTCTAAAATTACTCTCAAAAAATTAAAGTTTGCAAAATAGCATAATAATACATTTCCCTCTTCAGGAGGATATTGAGAAAAAAGTCCCTCCTGGCATGGGATCAGCCAATTTATTGACATGACCACTTCAGGATGTAACACAGGGATGTAAGAAAAGGGAACCCTGGGAAGAGTAAAGAATGCTGGGGGATGAAGTCCCCATGGTACAAATTTTTTAAAACACACACATGGAATTCTTCCAGCTCATTATTCCTTTCAGCACAATAATATTCCATCATTAACAGGTATCACAAATTGTTCAGCCATCTCCCAACTGATGGGCACCCCTCATTTTCCAACTTTTTGCTACCACAAAGAGAGAAGCTATAAATATTTTTGAACAAATACTTGTCCTTATTATTTCTTTTGGGTTCAAACACAGTAGTGGTATGGCTGGATCAAAAGACAGGTAGTCTTTAGACATAGTTCCAAATTGCCTTCCAGAATAGTTGGATCAATTCACAACTCCACCAGCAATGCATTAATGTCCCAATTTTGCCACATCCCCTCCAACATTTATTACTTTCCTTTGCTGTCATATTGGCCAATCTGCTAGGTATGAGGTTAGGACCATTTCTTAAAATGGCATCATTTCTATTTCAACATTGCCATTATTTCCACTTTAAAACTAGTTTCTTCTCATTGGTCAGAATAAATCATAGAAGAACAGTATTCCTTCTTATTTCTTCCATCTCCTGACACATGAAATTAATAATATTAAGGCCAGTCAAGGGTATATCAGCATCTCTTGTAGCAAACATAAAGAGATGAAAGTAAGGATAAAATTGGAAGGATTATTATTACCAAGGAGGCTGTGGGAGTTTTTACATCTTTGAGTCAATATGAAAGCAGAATTTTAGTGAAGGCATTGAAAAGTATAGGAGAGTTGAGAAGGAATTGTTAAAAAGTAAGAGATTCAATCTCCTTAATAGAGCAGGAGACAAAATACTGGCAGAAATTGTGTGACCCGGAATTTTCAAGAAAGAACTAGAGAATTTTAGAGTTGAAAGGAGCCTTGGTGGTCACCTGGTCCAACACTTATACGAAAAAGAATACTTTTAATGATGTGTCTAATAAATGCTTGAAGACCTCCAATGAAGGCAAATCTATTACCTACTGAGACAACCTATTCCACTTTTGAGTAGCTATAATTCTTAGGGATTTTTCCTCCTGACACTGAAACTAAATTTGCTATCCTATAACCTCCAGTCTTTCCTTGTTTTGATATCTAAATAAAAATCATGTTATTTCCCATATTATTGCCTTTCTAATACTGGAAAACAGCTACCATGTCACCCTAGAAGCTTCTCTTCTCCAGATTAAACATCCTCAGTTCCTTCAACTGACCATTATAGAATGGTCTGAAGGTCCTTCACCATCATGTTCACTTTCCTCTAGTTCTCCAAATTATCAAAAGAGAGATTTTTAATTTTTCCTTATTGGAGATGGGATACAGGCTGAGTGAGAGAGGAATAGCATGATTTATGGGTAACAATGGAGACTTACATGAGGTTGTATAATGTTAAACTAAGTCAACATAGTTTCCTTAATTTGAGCAGCAGTGGTATGTTGCTAAGAAGTAGTAATGAAGGAGGTTGTGATAGGAGTGACCCAGGGTGGAAAGTTAAAAGAACAGTAAGGGTAAAAAGTCAAAGGGGCAAAAGAATTAAGGGTGGGTAAGAGGGTATTATTGAAATGGCTGACCGCAAGGTCAAAACTGGATTGAGAGGGAAATTAGGATGAACCAGTGTTGATCGATGGAGAATAGACAGAAGTCAAGGGGCCAAAGTTCAGTATGAGTGTGAAGAATAGATAAAGGAGGAATAAAAGAATGAGAAGGTAGAAATTAGAGCATTGATAGCATGTTTTTAAATGAGAGAAAAAAGTTATTCTTCCAAAACAGGTAATGGAGTAAAATTTAAGCTATACTTTCAATTATTGAATTAAAAACAAAACAAAACAAAAAAGCAAAACTTAGAAAAACTAGGTTCATAGGAGTCAGCAAAAAATAATAATGAAATGAATAAATTAAATGTAAGAGTGAAAAAGGTAAGGTTCCAATGGAATAGATGAAGTGGGCAAGGTAGAACTCTGTAGATCTGTCCTAAAGTGAATAGATTGCTCTAGAAGGCAGTTGGCTTCCTGTAATGTTCACAATTGCAGGAATAATTAGTTGGTCCTCTTTCCTTTTGAATGAAGAGGAGGAGGTAGTGAAGAGGTTTAGAGTGGAATAAAGAATGTCTAGTGCCACTTGCAACCTCAATAAGGCTGTTAGTTCAAATAGAAGTTGAGGGAAGCATGGATCCAGGTTTATTGAATTTTTTCACATTTGAATTGCTCTGGTTCTTAGGGAATTTTCTTCTGACATCAAAACTATATTTTTATATAAATAAAATAATATGTATATATATATATTTATAACCTCCACTCTTTATTATTTATTTTGATGTCTGTACAAACATGCTATTTTCCACATAATAGCCTTTCTAATACTAGAAGACAGCTACCATGTCACCCCAGAGTTTTTTCTTCTCTAGACTAAACATCTTAAGTGCCATCCCCTGATAGTTATAGAATATATTTCCTAGTTTCTTGGAGTAAATGTGTTTCTTGGAATAATTTACTACTCTCTACCTCATTTGCTGGTTTGTAAGCTTACATCTGCTTGCCTGATAGAAGCCAGGTCATAGTGGTGACAAAGTTAGATCTGGAATCAGAGTACCAGAATTTAAGTTTTAGTTCTACTTAGAAGCCATGTAATTTCCAGACAATCATGTAACCTTTGTGACCTCAGGCTCCTCAAGAATAAAATGAAGGTGTTGGATAAGATGGGTTCTTAGGGTACTTCCAGTCCTAATCTGTAATCATATGATCAATCCTCTTCTTACTCTTCCTCTTTCTCCATTTCTCCTTTTTTTCTTCTCTCTCTCACCCTTTCTCCTAGTTCACTACTTCTCTTTATTTCTCTTTGTCTTCCTCCTTCCCCTTTTCTTTCTCCTATAGGACTTCTCCCTCAGATGCTTAAATATCTTTTTATATTTTAAATGTTCGCTTTTTCCAGATTGCATGTCTACACAATTTTTAATATTCATTTTCTGATACTTAAAATTCATGTTTTCTCTCTCCCTCTCACTCTTCCCCTCTCCCTAAGAAGGCAGATAATATGATATTGGATGTATAAATATCATCATATAATACATATTTCCCTGTTCCTCATGTTGTAAAAAAAAGTCACATATTGCTTATGCTAGAGAAAAAAAACCCATGGAGGAAATAAAATGAAGAATGGTATGTTTCAATCTGCATTTGGATTCAATCTGTTTCTTCTATGCCAGTGGATATCTTTTTTGTCATGAGTACCGGATCTTTGCCTCATTGATTATAGTTAAACCACTCACAGTTGATCATAATTTTTTATTGTTGTTACTGTTTAGTGTTCTCTTGATTCTATCTACTTCACTTTGCATCACTTGATATGTCTTTCCAGGGTTTTCTTTGTCATCCTCTTGCCTGTCATTTCTTATAGCACAATAGAATTCAACTACAATCATATACCTTCACTTGTCCCACTCCCAATTGATGTGCAGATTGTATACCTTTTTCATTATTATAATCTTGTAACTCAGTGAGTTGTCAAATATCTTGCCTTAGAGCCATGCCACTATTGACAGACTCCTTCCTACCTCATACATCAGAAATCACTTCTCACCCAGTGGAGGGCAGCTTTGTTTCTTATTCTGAGAAGCCATAACCCAAGCAGTGTTTAAGCAGAGGCTTGGGATTGCATTTTATTTTTTTTTTAAATACTTAACTTCTGTGTATTGGCTCCTAGGTGGAAGAGTGATAAGGGCGGGCAATGGGGGTCAAGTGACTTGCTCAGGGTCACACAGCTGGGAAGTGTCTGAGGCCAGATTTGAACCTAGGACCTTCTGTCTCTAGGCCTGACTCTCAATCTACTGAGCTACCCAGCTGCCCCCTGTGATTGCATTTTAAAGATCTTAGAGTGGGTGCTTTTGGTCTCTAACATTCATTTTGGAACTAGAAACTAGTTTTTTTAGCTAGGAGCCAGATTAATTTTTTTTTATTTTAAAAGGATGAAGAAGTCTGTTACTACCCTGATCACATGAATTCATGACTCAAAAGACTTCTGAGGTATTCCATGTCCTGCCAAATAAGGTGCACACTCTCAGTTTGGCATTCTAAGGCATCCATAATCTGATTCCACTCTACCTTTCTAGCCTGATTATGTCTAATCTCAGTTTAGGGCCCAAATGAGGTCCCTAAGGATCCACAGAAGAGTTTTGAAAAAGATAACTTGATACAGTAGGAGGAGGACTAGAACAGTATCCAAACATCTATATTCGAATCCTGGTTTGCCTACTTCATAAATGTTTATTGTTAAACTAGATGATTGGATGTTTCATATTGATCTAGTAATTTCTCTTCTCTGCTCTCCTCATTCTTATTTATAAGATTAGAGGGTTGGAATAATTAGTTTCTAAGGTTCCTTCCAGTTCTAATATTTCACCATTATGTTAATCCTCTGGAAGGGCTCAAAAATGATATTAAGCACATGGACGGTGGAAGTCCTGGTGACTCATGACAACTTCTTATTTCACTGTCTTAATGTTCTGCAATGCTGAGAGGTCCAAGAAGTCCTTCAACTGGGTCCTTAGTAAGCAGGATTTTTTAATATATTTTATCTCCATCCTGATACATATCCTGGGCACGGATAACTATTATTGTTTGTATCAAGTAGAATGGAAGTGTGCCATGGAGTTTTATTTTAAATGACCATAATAGTAAAAGATTAACTTGTAGAAAACAGAAAAAATAAAATGCTCATTGGTAGTTTAAAATAAGAGGCAGCTATGGCTCTGTGTTTAAGAGCAATGGCCCTGGAGGAGACCTGAGTTCAAATCTCCTCAGACATTTCCTACCTGGGTGACCCTGGGCAAATTATTTAATCTCTGATTTCCTGACCAAAAAAAAACATTGGAGAAGGAAATCACAAATCTTTCTAACCATCCTTTCCAAGAACACCTTATAGATAGTTATGGTCCATGGGGACAGGAAGAGTTAGATATGATCGAACAACTAAACAACAACAAAGTTGAAAGCAAGTTCATCAAGCATTCCAGTGCAATCATTGACCTTCATTTTATCATAGTCCTTCAGGATTTGTCAAATTGGACTAGATATCCACTAGTTCCTTCTAACTTTTAAGATTCCATGATTCCTTGAGGAACAGTGCAAAAAAGTAAATTAAAATAAACTACGTTTCAGTAATTTTTTACCATAGCCTCATAGATCTGGTGTAAACAGGGAATTCAGAGGCTATCTATTGTCTTTCATTTTACATTTTTTCATTTACATTTTCATTTTTCATTTCATCTATTCTTATTTAATTATCATTCAGATAAGGAATCTGAATCCTAATAAGTCGTGACTAGCATAAGGTTGCACATGAAGTTAGTGTCAGGAGTGAGAATTAGGTTCTTTGAATTTAGAGCTTAATGCTGTCTCAAAATCTGACTTCTTTGGATTCTTATATTATTATTTAACCATTTCATGATTGTATTTCTTTTTCTCCACAAAATGATTTTATATTCCTTAATGCTTTCATTGGATTTCTTCAAATAGGAGCTAGAATGATGATTTGTCAGGTATGTCAAAATGGAGATTCTTGGGAAGATAAGAATCTCCTTATATAGAAGGTCTCCAAAGTCCTGGCTAACTCTAAAATTTTGTGATTCTGTGGGATTCAGGAGTTAATAGATCTTCTGGTAGAAAAAGTATACAAAAATATGTGTTGAATGAAACATACCAAAATCTCCTTCCTGCTTCCAAGACAGATTTCGAGGTGTGTTTTGGCCCTACTCCCATGTATGATCCTGGCTCTAGCAATGCTATCTGTAGCTTAGAAGAGCAGGTATAGAGGTTTCATGTGGGCAAATATCTCTGATTTTTTTATCCTATTTTGTTCTGATCAAGGGTCTATCCATTTACCTTCATCCATGAAGTATATTCCAGGATACAGGACAACTCTAAGGGACTCATGATGAAAAGGTCTCCTCTGCCATAAAAGGAATTGATGGAATCTGAATGCCGATTGAACCATATTATTCACTTTATTTCCTCCATGAATTTTTTTCTCATGTAAGTGATAGGTATCTTCTTAGCATGACAATCAATCACCTCCTTATTTCTGGAAGTTATAAAGCTGAGATTTAACATATAATTTTAGAGAATTAAAATTAGAAAGCACCTATGACATTACTTAATAAGACATTCCATTTTCTTCAATGGTGAACCATTAAAACCTAATGGTATGATCTAATTTTAGAACACCAGGCAACTTCAGTGGACAACTCAGACATTAGTTTATAAGCTTCTTGAGGGCAGGAGCTGACTTTTGCCTCTTTTTGCATTCCCAGCATATAACACAGTGCCTGGAACATAAAAGGTGCTTTAATAAATGTTAATTGATGGATAGATGACAAGATAAGGTCAATGGGACCTCTCTAATGACAGTCAAATCTCACAAGTCATTTAGGTCATTACTTATTCTATCTACCTATTAGGTATATCTGATTTTCCAAGAACAGGAAAACTACTCATTATTTAAGATAGGATCTATGATTTAGTCCCTTGGTTTAGGGAACTACCAATGAGGGAACTCCTGCTGCCAGGGCAGATCCATTCTTTTGTTGAGTTTTCTGGAGGTCAAGGTTTAATGCCTTTCTTGGACTTAATCAGTATTTGTCAGAATATCTGTCAGGCCAGCTTTCTATTTACTACATCACATTTTCTCTTAGGTACAAGCAAGACATGTCTTAGACACTGACAAGCCCTGGGCAAGTCACTTAACCTTCTGATTTAATTTCCTTATCTGTAAAATAGAATAATAATGGTAGCTATCTCCTAAGATTATTTTGAAGATACAGTTTTCAGGATTCATTTACACTTGCTGTTATAGAAATAATAAAAGTACAAACATTAATGTTCCTTAAGAAAACAAAGAAGACAAATGAAGTGTGGCATGATGGAGAAATCAATAGATTTGGAACCAGAGTGATTAGGTTCAAATCTCAGCTTTTATGTTTATTATTACTCTTGGAACCTTGGGGCAAGTCACTTAACCTCCCCAGAGATCAGTTCTCTCACCTTTAAAATAAGGGACTGAGATTAATAATCTTAAATCTGTGATTCTACTATGTAGTTGGCCCCCACCCCCTCTTAGTTTGCTGTTCCTTAATGAGGAAACCTTCATCAGGGTAAGTCGGACCATAGTTGTGCCTTACTGTCACAGACAAAACAGAGGACTTGAGGAATTATTCCTTTCCCTATATTCTGATCCTTTCTTCTCTCCATTCCCTGACCCCATCCCCCCTCAGTTTGGCAACAGGTCCAGCCTTGTGTCCTTGAAGTAAAGACTGTGTCTCTAACAAAAATAAATCTTACTTTTGTTTATTCTGTTTGGGGTTCATGCCCATCCAAGCCAGCTGCTGTACATTTGTTGGGAATTAAAGCTTTTCAAGGAGAAAGCTGCCAATTAATTTAAAACTCTTCACTCTGAATAAAGCTCGGTTTATTCTGATCACACGCAACTCGGCACATGGAATGGAACTGAATGCCTAGTACTCAGCAAAGCATGGTCCTTGCAAGGTTGAGCCAAACCTCACCGGCAAGGGGAGCAGAAAGTGATCAGACTCTGGTCTGGATGTAGGAACAGCAAAATGGTATCTGATTGAGGCAGCCAATGCCTTCTCCAAAGAGAAAATGATGCAGAGCAAAGTGAACAAAATTAAAAGAATTATTTATACAGTAATAAAACACTGTAAAAATAAACAACTTTGGGAGAACTGTAATCAATGCAATGGTCAGTTGTGATTACAGTTTTATCCATCTCCTAAAAGAGGACTGAGGAACCAAAGTGGAGAATAAAACCCACATTTCTGGACATGGTCAATATGGGATTTGTATTGCTTGCCTAAGTTTATTTGTTACAAAGGTTTTATTTTACTTTACTTTTTCTTTCTTTCCTTTTTTAAAGTGGAGAATGGGTGTGGTGAACAAGAGAAAATAAATACTTTTAATTGAATAACTTGAAAATTTAATTAAAGAGAGTGAAGCAAATGTTCTTTGATTAATAAAAAGATATTCCAAAAAGTATTTTTTTCCAAAACGGATTTTCTGTTTATTGAGTAAAGTGGTCTGTACTCATATTTTATTCTCTGGATAGATACTGAACTTTGACAAAATTCATTTGTAACAGACTGGGTCACAAGCTCAGAATGCTGAGCTTCCAGGAATTTCTAGGTACTGTCCAATTTCAGGACAAGAACCCTCTATTCTCTTTAGAAACATTTCTAATGTTCTTGGTTTGGAAGTAAAGATGCTAGGTATGGATCTGGGTTTGCTTATAGTCTATGAGACTTTGGATAAGACTTTGCTTCTCTGCAATTTAGTTTCTCTAACTATAAGATGAAAAAATTGGAAAACACAGTTGGCACTTAATACATTCTCATTGGATTTGATAATTGCATGTTGTTCTTTAGGGCAATCTGAAATTTTTGTATACATATACATATATACACATACATATATAGTCTCTCTATATAGATGATATGTGTCTGTGTATATAAAACAAAAAGAAGATAAACGCAAAACCAATATTTTAGAGATATTGTCATGATAAATACATATAATTTCCAAATTGTATAGGCTCAAAAGTTTTCAATATCTATATATCTAACAGGAAGGTCAAGATCATGCAGATCAAGACATAATACACATCATCCCTGCTATTATGTTTGCTACTGGGCTTAAACTGAGAATGCTTACAATATATTTATTCAACTCTTCGACTACAAAAATATAGTTGAACAATATCTTAGAAAAAAATTAAACATAAGATAGGAAGCAACATGACTGATAAGAAAATTCAAGACTCAAAATTAGAGAGTTTAGGTTCAAATCTTTCTTCTGCAACTTACTCCCTAAAGAGTCTTTGATGAGTCACTTACCCTATTTGGGCTTAGTTTCCTTATTTGAAAAATGAGATCATTGGAACAGGTGGTCTGGGAGGTCACTTTTAGTTTGTAGCATTTGATACTATGATATATGAAAATAATAGCAAGAGAATAGTTTGTAGTAGGATAATCTTTATCCAAATTTCATTGGGAGAAAAAGATGACAATGACAAGAAAAAATAAGATACTTTACATATGCAAAATATCTTATAAAAATTATCTCATTTGAACTTCACAGCAATCTGGTCAGGCAGATATTTAGTAGGGGAATTTTGGCTCCAAAGAAGAGGGGCAATAATCTACATTCTTCCTTTCTTTACAGAGTTGGGGAAATGTGAGTGTGCATCATCACATTTACTATTTGGCTCTATTTTTCTGTGATTCCACTCACAATTCCTGTGTCTTCAATTTTTTCCTAGTCACCTTCCCTTCTTTATATATTTTGTCTCCCATTATTATTTTGCTGATTCTTCTTATTTTCTTTTTCCTTTTTGTTCCTTTTTATAAGGAATTATTCTCTGGGAAGAGGAAGAGTATATTGGGAAATGAAAGTCATTTAAAATGAAAAGATATTATTAAACCTATTTAAAATGCAGGAAAAGAATCATTCTACATCTAAAAGAATATACCTTATTGTAGAACTTTAATCTTTGTGACAATAGGGCTTGGCAGAGAGACTTTTTTGGTGGGGAGCTTCCTCCCCCAAGACCTTTCAAATCATGCCAAGGAGATGACCCCTTATTTACCAGATTATCTATATATATGAGTACATATGTGCATTCAGAAAGCTAGAGGAAAAAAAGAGTATTATCAATGGATTATATTACTGTATTAATATCTCTTTCTATGCTAGGCTTTCAAGCAGATTTAAGATAAATATAAACTATTTGTCAAAGCTGCAGTTCAGGTATCCTGAACTAAATGTGAGACTATCTGTTATCACGAAGATGGCATTTAACATCGATTCCATGAACATGCCAAGTCTCAAGGCAGAGATTTTCTCTGCTATTGGGAAATTCTCACTATCTAGGAGATAAGGATGATCATAATTCTGAAGAAAAAAATTGGGAAAAATGCAGTTAAGCTAAAATGCTATTTAATAAGGGATACAAATGATTCTGAAAGGGACAAAAGTTCTATCTCTATGCACACCGAGGACATTTGTTCAATTATCATATTGAATCTTTGTGTGTGTGTGTGTCATCAGACAAGTTGTTTGATTTAATTGACCAGTTAATTCAGTCAAAATTATCTGGATAATTGCATATGAAAACTTCATTATTCTAGAGTTTTTTTTTGTGCACTTGGAGCTTTACTAGGCAAACTATTGAGCTGACCATATACATCTTAAAATTTTTTTAATTAAAAATTTTTTTTAAATTTTGACCCATTTGAAAAATTTTAAAAATTGACCCATCATTGTAGAAGGTACTGGTAAGAGAGATGGAAGGAATTTTACTTGTGGTCTTTGATCTACAGTAGCTTATAATTCCTTTGCAGAGATCAAACCTACACACAGACCAACCAGAGAACAAGAAGAGACAACATCTATTCAATCCTAATAGAAATAAACTGAGAGATTAAGGGGCAACATAAAGCACGCTATTAGGTGGCTACTGAAGTCAATGGGTTAAGTCCGGTCTGCAATTATTTATTAAGTGCTTGCCATGTAGCAGGCTCTGTGTAGTCAACTACTGACCCTATCAGACATGATTGCAGTTTCTCATATATCTTGGTTTGAGTATCAATTTCCTATTTTTTCTTGTAGTAAGACTATTGGTATTGCACTGATGGTTTGAAAATATGACATTATTTTAAAATATGAGTATAGTTATGAGCATAATTGAAATGTTTGGAATAGATATATCCAACTTTCTCTTAAGAAAGCTGATATTTGATATGAACAAGGGAATATTAAATCTCTTTGTTTGGTATAGAGTAAATCCAGTTAAGGAAAGGGATAAATTAACTGTTGAATTGGAAAAGGAAATGCCTAGAAAAGAATTTTTTTAATGTGTTGAAAAAAAGAGTTGCTTGCTCTGGGGAAAAGCTCATGTGGCAAAAAATGTAGCATTCCTATATTGAAAAATCCTATTTCCCATGTTCTTTAAGATCGACTCAAAACTTAAATATGCCCTCATTATGCCTATAGAACAGTCCGCAATGTCAGCCTTTCCCTTAGGACCTAACTAGTCCTCAAATGCAAGACGGAAGTGGGAAAGAGGAGTGGAATATGAAGAATCAGAGATGGTCATGGGAGCTGTGTTAGATCATATGAGACTAAGAGGAAGAAGAACCAGGGAGCATTATCTCAGCAGGGAAGAGGACTGCTATTTCTGGCTGCATGTGAAGATTAGATATATTAGATCCAGCTTCAATAGAAAAACAACACAAAATAGGACAATGCAAGTTGATTGCTCTATTAAAAATATCCCTGGCAGGATAACAATGTACACAGTAACAGTATTATTGTAAGGATGTTCAACTATGAAAGACTTGGCTACTTTGATCAATGATTCAAAACAATTCTGAAGGAGTGGTGTTGAAAAATACTTTACCTTCACAGAGAGAACTGATGAGCTCCAACTGCAGACTGAAATATAAATTTTTTAACTTTATTTTTCTTGCTTTTCTGCAACATGGCTAATATGGAAATATGTTCTGCATGATTTCACATATGTAATTGATATCGTAATGTTTGCCTTCTCAAAGAGTGGGGAAGAAATTAGAGGGAGAAAATTCAGGACCAATTAAAAAAATGTTAAAAATAAATCAATCATAAATCCATTTAAATAAAATACTCCTGGATCACTCACCTTCAGGCTAAAATAAGATTCTTAAATAGTGAATAATCTCATCTAAGGACATCTAGGCCCAGAAGGTTTCCCTCTCCCTCCCTTTCCACAGATATTTGCAAACAGAGACAGATTCCAAACAGTAATCTGAGGATTCAGTATTGATGACATTTCCTCTGGTTTCTGTAGTAACAGCACATACATTAAAGCCTCAGACTTTTGCCTGGAACCTTTCTAAGTCAAATTAGTGGAGGAGATTATGATAATAATATTAAAAAATAATAACTAGCATTGATATAATACTTTAAAGTTTGAAAAGTATTTTACATTGTCTCATTTGTTGTAGAGCAAATTCTTTCTCTAATTCAGTAATTAGTTTTTCCCTTTCTATAACTAGATTTGCTCTGTGTCAAAGAAAGGAGTTTTAATATTCACTTGTTCATATCAAATGTCAGTTTTTTTCTTAAGAAAATGTTGGGTAATTTTTTTCAAACAATTCTATGAGGTAGGTGCTATTATCCTTATTTTATAAATGAGGAGACTGAGCCTGGAGACTATATGATTTGGCCAGGGATATCTGTGATGGTATTTGAATGCAGTTTTTCTTATTCCAAGTCAAATGTTCTTAACCACTGTACCATTTAGACATCTCCAGAGTCTGATGAGTCTAAGAATTTCTCTGTCCTTTTAAATGGCTAGTTAAATTTCAAATTTTTATTCGGGTAGTTAGCATAAAATAACAAATAATTCCAGTCATTGCTGACTGGCCAGATGCTGAATGACAGTACCAATGACAGTGTCATTAATACTTTGGGTAACCACAATGAGTTCATTATCTAATGCATTTGGGTACTCACTGCTTCACTAGTAAATATCATAATCTATCAATTCTGAATTCTCAAGAACCTTCAGGGGTCGCCTTTTGTCATGAGAATGAAATGTGACTTTCTTTGTATTATATTTAAAGTCCATCACAATCTGGTTCCATCCTACCTTTAATAAAACTATATACAAACACACACACATGTACACACACAGAAGAAAAGAATTATCCCTCCATGCAAGGCACTTATATACAACTGGGGAAGACAAAATGTACACACATTAAATATACCTAGTTAGGGCTTTGGCAGTGTTTTGTATAGTGAGTGGTTATCTGAACAAGCTATCTACCTTTCATTGCTAATGGCTTATTTCCTCACTCTCTCCCTCTGGGTTAAAAAAAATAGTCCAACAGGTAAATTGGCTCAGAATTCTCTAAATTCACTTAATCTCCCCAATTCATATCTAAGGAAATTTCAAATTTTGGGTTACTTTATAGCACACTCACAGACTTGGATAAGAATTGTTTTAATGGCCATATGAATTAATTACAACTTCAAAGTACCAAAAATGCAAATAAACACTTAAAGAAATCAATTTCCATTTGTAGTTTGTAATGACTGTAGCCATGAAGTCGACCTTTTTCACTCCATCTCTTTTTCTTCCTCCATTGGATTGGAAAATAAACAATAAATGAAATAGTCAGTGTAATAGGGAAAATTGAGGGTTTTATCCAGGCAATAAACTTGGAAAGAGAGAAGAAACAGAATGGGTAAAGACTATATTCTGGAAGTCTTGCCACCCATTGCAACTATTTGGTCTTTGTCAGTTTTTTTGCTCCTATTAGCTTTCAATGACTCAGTCAATGACAGTGACTCACCCTGATTTCATACATACTGAGTCATACCAAAAGGTCTTAAATCCACTTATTTTCCCTAGTCTCTGTTTTAAGGGTGATGCCCACTCCCCTACTTTCTATCATCTATGCAGGAAAAAGATAGCATGCCAGATTCAATAATCCTCTTTTATCACTCCACATATTCTTGTTTTGTTTTTCCTGTGCCTCAGTACATGGCCTCTCTATGAAAGTGAAGGACAAAAGTGAAAACTTGGGGATGACTCTGGTAACTAGCATTCCCACTCCAAGAATTCTCCATAGGAATGTCCTTGGAGAGTCTCTGTGTGTTGTGTGTGTTTGTGTGAGTGTGTGTGTCTAAAAGAGGGAGGAAGAGGGAGAGAGAGACAGACAGAGAGACAGAGACAGAGAGACATAGACAGAGAGACAGAGACAGAGACAGAGTCAGAGAGACAGAGTCAGAGAGACAGAAACAGAGAGAAACAGAGAGAGAGAGAGAGAGAGAGAGAGAGAGAGAGAGAGAGAGAGAGACAGAGAGACAGAGAGACAGAGAGACAGAGAGAGAGACAGAGAGAGAGACAGAGAGAGAGACAGAGAGAGAGAGAAAGAGAGAGAGAGAGAAACAGACAGACAGACAGACAAAGACAGAGACAGAGTCAGAGAGAGAGGGGGGGAGAAAGAGAGACAGGGAGAGAGACAGAGAGACAGAGAAAGAGAGAGAGACAGAGAAAGAGAGAGACAGACAGAAAGAAATTGTAGAAGGGATATTAGTACCTCCTTGGGAATGGTATCAGGATTGATGTCACTAGGTAGTACATAACCTTAGGTAGCTAAGTGGTTGAGTAGATAGAGTATTGGCCCTGGAGTTAGTAAAGCTCACCTTCCCGTATTCAAATCTGTCTCTTACACTTACCAGTTGTGTAACCCTGGGCAAGTATCTTAACCTTGTTTGCCTCAGTTTCCTCATCTATAAAATGAGCTGGAAAAGGAAATTGCAAATCACTAATATCTTTGCCAAGGAAACTACAAATGAGGTCACAAAGTGTACGACACAACTGAAAAACACTAAATAACAACATAAGTTGATATTTGAATGAAATTACATTTTTCTAAGAGGTGGAAGAAAGTTGGGATTGTTTTCTAAACATTTGGGGGCAAATTGGGTAAAAAGATGTAGAGTGGGGAAAAAAGATTGTCCTGTATGAGAAGTAATTACGTCATAGAATGCTCAAAGGGGAGCGATTTATAATAAACCCGGAAAACTTAGTTGCTGTCAGGTTAGGAGTTGCTTAGAAGGGCCAAAGAAAAGAGTTTATATTTGATCTTACACGCTTATGGGGAATGGCAATAGAAGCTGTTTTAGCAAGGTGTTTGGTAGATAAAATATAATGAAGAGTGGAAGGAAATTACATAGGTGTCAGAAACCCTCAATGAGAAGGAAGTGAGATGTGTGTTGTAGTGGAAGAAGCCCTCAAGGAGCTTATATATTTTGGAGAAGATGATATTTTCATATATTAACCTATAAAGAGAGAGTGACGAAATGAGCCATTAGAAATGAGAGGTGGAAGTTCCTTCATTTGTTCAGGTAACCACTCAATAAACAAAACATTACCATTTCTGGGTGGGGACTCCAATTTCATTACTTTTAAAATGAATGATTTGGACTCGATATTCTGTCAAGTTGTTACATTTAATACATTTTATGATGATAAGATAAGGGAGAGCTAGGAATTTTTGGACAGAATTAAGAGAGCATTCTAATCCTCCCTAAGTGACTGATAACAATTTTAGGACACCGTGCCCCAATCTGAAGAAAGAGTATTATAAGAGCCCAGGGATTTTGTTTGTAAGATGCTGTTCAAGCCATCTCTCTTATGGGAAAAAGGGAATAGAGGAAAATCAATATTCTACTTAATTGTAACCTCCAACTCCCCCACCACAAGGATAGTAATACTAAATGTTGGAAGGAAAGGGAAGTCACACCATCAAACTGTAGGTGGATGAAATTCCTATTCTTAATACTCTGCATCTAAACTCCTGGCCAATGGACTAGTCATTCATCAGTAAGTATGTTATGTCATCTTCTGAACTGGATTCGGAGGAATCTGTCTATGTATATGTATGTTTTGTTGTCCAACAATATTTCCTGCCTCTCAAATGGCTTCTCCTCAAGGCTAGAATGCATTCCTTTTCCTCCACCTCTAAGAATCTCTTTTCTCCTTCAAAAACTCTCCTCAAGTACTAATTTCCACATGAAGGATTTCCACATCTCTGAGCTATAAGAGCCTTCTTTCCCCCTAAAGTTTTCTTATAATTATTTCATATTTTGTTATTTAGGTATATCTATTCAGATAGATGAGAGATTCTCAAGGTCAGGGACTATTTCATTTCTGTTTTGTGTCCTCAGATTGGAACTTATTCTGCAGTGTATTCTTAAGGGTTTCCTGGGACTAATAAGATAATAAATGACTTATCCAGTGCCCAATAGAAGTGTCAGAGGGCAGGACTTGAAACCAGATGTTCTTAGATATGAGGTTAGCTTTCTATCCAGTAGGCTACTTGCATAATAGTAAAACATCATGCAAATATTTGTGGACTCTAAAGCGTTTTTATTCAGTCCTTCTGAGAATCCTATTAAATGAATAGGACAAATATTAACATCTTTGTTTCATGGAAGTATTTGGTTTTACAAATAATATAAAATATTTCTACATGTAATTGGGAAAAATAAAATATTACTGAGAAATAAATGAAAAAGTTGATTAAAAAGTGTTAGTTTTTAGAGAGGTTAAATTACTTGTCTAAATTAGCTGTTCAGATTAAACCCTGGAATATGAGACAGATGTGTTTAAATGGAAGAAAGATAATTGAGAATAATATGGAGGACAGGTAATCAGTAAATGCCACCAAAGAATAAAAAATACTCGGGTCATTGTAAAGAAGAGATTGAAGAAGGTGGAAAGGGGGAGGAAGAGCCTAATATCCAGGGGATGGAATTAGAGTGGGGAGGAGGAAAAGAGAATATGGGCACAACATCATCTACATCACTTACTTTCCAGTTTGTTCTAGGGCCAGCCTGGACAGTAACTCCTCAGGAATGAACTCCACCAGTGTTACTTAATCTCTACAAAGAAATGGAATTGTCAACATATATTTGTCTCATAGGTAAGCTTCCAAAACAGATAGTTACATGGCTCATATATTCTTCAACTGAGAAGGTCCACCTCCTTTTGATTAAAGAGGATTGTTTTCTTCATTATAATCGATAGGATTTTGTTGCATGACAAAATACAATAACTTCATATGAAGATTGGATGTAAATCTTTTGGAGTGGTAGTCTGGCCATCAAACTAATATTAAAAGGAGGAATACAACCTCTGTAGAGAGCTTGGTTCTAGTTAGATGGAAAACAGCTGTGACAAAGCCCTCCTCATATTCTCTTCTTATTCCTCCCTCTTTTCATCTTCCAGACTCTCTTCAGTTCATATATCTCTGAGCTTACTAAGGAAGAAAAGCTTTTAACACACATTGGAGTAAATATATAGGGAATGGTTGCATGCTATTTTACCATGAATACTAGCTTTTTTTTGAGAGATAAAGAAGTTCAGACATGTGATTTCATTGTTGAAGGGAACTCCCAGTGAGAAATTTCCCCCTAAGAATACAGACTGGTTCTTCACTTAATCATCTTAGAAAGTTGCCAGGAGGAAGTGTCACATAGCTAACAAGAATCCAACATGGTATTCAAAGTAAGGTCTTCTTGATTCCAAGTCCAACACTTTTTCTAAAATCCCAAGCCAAAAAAAAAAAAAAAAGAAAGAAAGACAATCAAGTCTTCTGGTGATGTGTCTCTGCAAACTTAGCTGGTATGATCCTCACTCAAAAAACAGTATAAAGTTGTCCTTGGAACTCAAAATTTTTCCAACTTGATAAAACCTTGGGTTTTCTGAAAAGTACAACTTAGGGCAGCTAGGTAGTTCAGTGGATAGAGTTAGACCTGGAGACAAGAGGTCCTTGGTTCAAATCTGACCTCAGACACTTCCTAGACGTGTTACTCTGGACAAGTCACTTAACCCCAATTGTGTAGCCCAGTGATAGGCAAACTATGGCCAGCGGGCCAGATGCAGGGGGGGAACCCCTGAAATGTTCTATCCAACCTCAGGACATTATTCATAATCTGAGGAATTCAATGAGTAGGATACAGTACAATGAAACTTTGAAAGAGTTGCCTTAGAAACAAGAGTGACAAATGAGCATTTCCTTTTCTTTGGTCCCCTCTTTAAAAAGTTTGCCCATCACTGATCTAGCCTTTACTTCTCTTCAGTCTTTGCACTGATACTTGTGCTGATTCTAAGACAGAAGTAAGAAGATAGCTCAGGTGCTACATCCAACAAAGAGCCTTTTCTGATTGTCCTCATGCTTAGGCTGTAGAAATTAATTTCATTAGTATTTTTATAAATTTCTATTATATTTTGTATAATTTCTATTTAATTCTGCAGTCAGTCAGAGTCTTTTATTAAGAACTTATTTACCACACACTGTGCTAAGTACTCAGGATACAAGTATTTGCTTATATGTAGATATGTTTTTATCTTCCTCTGCCCTTCACTTACTTTTTCCCCAGGAGAATAAAGACTTGCTTGTATCCTTGCGTTCTCAGCACCTGGCACCATGCCTGGCACAAAGTCCCTTCCAAATTGAATTGTTGAATTGGTGGGATCTTCCAATTCTTGTTCCCTTCTGGCTTATCCTTTGATAATATTGGGTCAATTAGGATGATTGAACTAAGAGTGCTACCAAGATACTGAGTCTGGGAAAGTGGAACCACCAGGCTGTCTAAGGAAGGGCAAACTGACAGTTCAGAAATGGAGTAGGTCAGGTCTTTCATACTAGTTGGTGGCTGAGTGGCTGCTAGGTTTCTAGTCTAATCAAGAAAGGAATATCGAGTCTGAAAAATAAATAAACTAAAAAGGAAACAAAGAAAATAAATCTATAAGTGAGTGATTAAATGAATGAATAAGCACATAACCCAAAAAAAAGGAAATTAAAAAAACAAACTTTAGGTCACCTACACACCATCATAAAATATTGGAAGAAGGACTTCTGTGTAAGTTTGTAAAACTACAAAGGGGAAATTTTTCTAGGGTTTCCTAGTTCACTGGTATGTGGTATACAGCAGACAGTTCCAATATGTGCTCCTATGGACCACAACACTTCTGAGTGTGGCTAGAAGTAGATTAAATACAATTGGAAAATATTTAACAAAAAATACAGTAAAATATAGGTAGCACCACATTTTGGCATGTAGAGTACAGTTAAGTGGCCCCCATTTCTTTTTAGATTTGGTAATATTGGTATATAGTACCATCACTCTCACGAGAGTAATATTTCAAAATCCATAACAAAGCAAATCCTCCCCTGACCAAGATGACTTAGTTGATAGTTTTCAAAAGTTGCTTTGGCCAAAAGGATTCAGGATTTAGAGCTGAAAGAGACATTAGAAAATATCAAGCCCAATTTTCATCCATAGAAGATGAGGTAACTGAAATGTCAAGAGCAGGATCAGAAAATGAATAAATATCTGAGGCAGGTTTTGAATTCAGATTCTCTTGACTGCAAGTCCAGTGACCTATATACACTACAGCAGTGAAGGGCAAACTACAGCCTGCAGGCCAGATGCGGCCCCCTGAAGTGTTCTATCTGGCCACCTGACATTATTCCTAATCTGACAAATACAATGTGTAGGATACAATATAATGAAACTTCAAAAGAGTTGCCTTAGAAGCAGACTGACAGATGAGCATTTTCTTTCCTTTGGCCCCCTCTTTAAAAAGTTTGCCCATTACTGCACTCCAGTGTGCTGTCTCTCTGCGTACTTGGTGCCAACTTGGTGGCAAGACTCTTCTCCTTACCTAGACTGGTGTCTGGATCACAGATACATGATTCATTTTCAGACCTGTGTAGGAGACTTACTAGGACCTGCCAGAGCCTGTGATCTATTAGCACAGTTTTTGAGGACCCGAAACACTTCCAAATTAGGTCGAAGCATTAGTGGAATACTTTAATGGAGTCTTTTTGTCTTTAACTGTGGGGAAAAAAAAGGTGATGAAGTTGTCACTGGTGGGAGAAACAGGGAGGAGTTTGAAATATATTCAATTTCATGAAAATGATCTTCCCTAGTACTATTTCAATGAATATAAGTTGATTTGGTAAATTCAGTAAGAGAAATGGCCAAATTTGATCTAACAACCCATTACATCAGACCAACTGATATCAAATAACAATTTGCCCTAAATTTCTTAGTTGTAACCAGGTTAGAATGTGCTCATGTGAGGCCGAAATGATTCTCTTTCATTGCTATTTTAATATGTCTAAAGAATGGACAAATTTTGGACAAAAAGTAAAATGTTCAGTTAGTTCATCAGATTGATGATCTTTTATAATTGCCTCAGATTTCAACCTTGTCCAAACTGGAGAAGGGTATGATTCAGTCTGAATAATTTCTTTCCTGTAGCTGCTTCCTGATTAATTTATGACTTCTCCTAATTGCAGGGTGATCAACAGCTACAGGTTCCTTTTCCTCTATTTCTACTTCCCTGTATATTTGTTGGATTCTGGGTGCAAAGTCATCATTCAGAGCCCACCAACACCCCCCAGCCTCAGTAACATCTTGACCCACAATGTCTAGTAGGTAGCCATTATGACATTTGCTTATAGTGTCTTTAGTCTGGGTTTATATGAAGGGAACTGACTCAAAAATACTTTGTTTAAACTCTTGATTTGATGCCACATACCAGGTCCGAACATCAACGTTTCCAGGAACAAATAAATCCAGGCAGTGACTAAGGAGTGGAGTCTAAGACAAAAGATTGGGCTGGTACACATTGAGAACTTACAGCTCTGTACTTGTGTTCAAGCAGCCATCTTCAGTGGCCCAACCAAAGCCAAGCTGACCCAGGGAAGCTATAAATGTGATTGTTCTGTTCGCTGGCAGGTCATCTCTGCCTTATCCAACTTTAACATTCTATGACTTGGCGATTCTCCTCTGGGCTTCCCTGATGCTATTTTCCACACCAAGTGATTAGTTTTTGCTGATAATTTGTAAATCCTGAACCCTATACTTGGAGTGAGGCAAGGATTTTTTTCTTCAATTTTTTTCCATTGCATGTACATTGCACTGTCCACCAACCAGTACCTGGAAAGGGAGTGTGGTGGAATGTACAGAATGTTGGGCTTGGAACCTGGAAGACCAGGGTGAAATATTGCCTCTGGCATTTAATAAATGCGTGCTTGTGGGCAAGTCACCCTTTCTAAGCCTCAGTTTCTCAAGTTGTAAAGTGCAAATGATATCTCTAATATCTATTTCATGGACCTGTTTTGAGATCTGAATATGATCTCAAACATGCACACATATAAATACTTTGAAAACTTTAAAATGCTATGTAAATCGATATATCAATCAAAAAATAGGCAGTTATTAAATAATTACAATGTGCCAGGCAGTGTTTTATAAGTGATGGTTACTATTATTGTTCTCTCTCAAGCAATCTGTTCCCAAACATTTCATGGCGCTACAGAACAGATTTTAAAAATCATTTTGCACATTCTACCCTCAGGGCATAGCCTGGGAAATCTCAGAGATATGGAGTTGATGTCCAGGAGAAAGGGCTTAAAAGATTGGATTCTTTAAGCCTTTACTTGCTGGGAGGTTCTGTTTCTTCCAGTTCACCTGCAACTCAAGAAAAAATAATGCTCTTGATTTTCTCCAGGTTTTCAGTAAAACTGGTCATTGGCTTTAGCCCTAAACCAGACTTATGAAATACAGCAAACTCTCTCATGACCTATTTATTCCACATTTGGAACCATCTGTTTGATATTATTTCTCTGACTTTTGCAGAGGTAAGAAAAGCCAGGCACAATAAAAAAAATCAGTGCACCTTGAGAAACTGACCCAGCCAAAGCATCCTCTGGGGCTCTTTAGCAGGGGTTAGGGAGTGGGTCTCCTTTGCATGATTATCTCTTTGCTTTTTTGCAGTGATGAGCTCCCAGACAATAAGGGGGCAGACTAGGTTTTAGTTAACAAAATCCCATACTGACCCTTTAATTATGAACATCTGGGACACTGTCAAGAACTCTGGGACACTGCTGATGAGGAGTGAGAGCACTGGCGAGGGCCACTGGATTTGTCAATGCTCATAATGAACTGACTTGGACCAGCTGGCCTGGGTGGAGGTCTGGGGACATTCCCACAATATGGGAGTGGGGATAGTAATAGGTTTTGAACTAGTAGAATAGGTTTGTCAGGTGGTAATTATTATCTGGAAGTACAATTAAGATTCAAAGGCCTGGAAAGCATGTCTTATAGCTGATGACAACTTCAGGATGTGGAACAACGTTTGGTCAGGAAACTGCAGGCCAAATTGAGGGGCATCTGAATCAAGGGGAGGATAGGTCAGTGTCTAGGGAGTGATGCTGAGAGCCTCTCTGATGCAGATTCACTGGCTAAATAGCATAGGAACAGACAGGATGTGGGCACTGACCTAAGTTAGGATCAGGCTGCTGAAAAGCAGATAATGCCCATGCCTCATCAGAGTCAGAGATGACAGTCCAAAGCCCAGGGAAGAGAGGGGACTCTGCTAATACAGCCTTCTGTGGAAGCATTGTCTTAGAAAGGTGATTCTTAGGCTTCAAAAAATCCTGGCCTTTAGCAGAGTGATGCAATGGTGGTTTGAAGTCTGGAGGCAGTGCATTATTCCCTCAGAGCCTGAGGGTTCAAATAATCATTCTTTAAAAAAAATTAAAAAAGCATCTCTAGGTAAAAGTGGTCCTCATAGTTTTTTTTTTAATTTTTATTTTGAATATTTTCCCATGGTTACATATTTTATGTTCTTTCCCTCTTCTCCAAACCCCATAACCACCCTTAGCTGAAGCACAATTCTATTGTGTTTTACATGTATCATTGATCAAGACGTAATTCTATATTATTGATAGTTGGACTAGAGTTATCGTTTAGTGTCTATATCCCCAATAATATCCCCATCAGCCCATGTGTTCAAGCAGTTGTTTTTCTTCTGTGTTTTTCTTCCCACAATTCTTCCTCTGAATGTAGCTAGTTTTCTTTCTCATAAGTCCCTCAGCCTTGCTCCGGATCCATGCATTGCTGCTAGTAGAGAAGTCCATTGTGTTCGATTGTACCTCAGTGTATTAGTCTCTGTGTACAACCTTCTCCTGGATCTGCTTTTTTCACTCTGCATCAGTTTCTGGAAGTCATTCCAGTTCACATGGAATTCCTCCAGTTCTTTCTTCCTTTAAGCACAATAGTATTCCATCACCAGCAGATACCATAATTTGTTCAGCCATTCCTCATTCAAAGGACATTTTCTCATTGTCCAATTTTTTGCCACCACAAAGAGTGCAGCTGTAAATATTTTTGTACAAGTCTTTTCCTTATTATCTCTTAGGTGTGTAATCCAAGCTGTGCTTTGGCTGGATCAAAAGGCAGATAGTCTTTTAAAGCCCTTTGAGCATAGTTCCAAATTGCCATTCAAAATGGTTGGATCAGTTCCCAACTCTACCAGCAATGCATTATTTCCCCAATTTTGCCACTTCCCCTCCAACATTCATTACTCTCCCTTGTTGTCATTTTAGACAATCTGCTAGGTATGAGGTGATACCTCAGAGTTGTTTTGATTTGCATATCTCTAATTATTAGAGATTTAGAACACTTTCTCATGTGCTTATTGATAGTTTTGATTACTTTATGTGAAAATTGCCTATTCATGTTCCTTGCCCATTTTTTGATTTAGGGATGGCTTGATTTTTTTTGTACAACTGATTTAGCTCCTTGTATATTTAAGTGATTAGACCTTTATCTGAGTTTTTTGTCATAAAGAATTTTTCCCAATTTGTAGCTTCCCTTCTAATTTTGGGTGCATTGGTTTTGTCTGTACAAAAACTTTTTAGTTTAATATAGTCAAAATGATTTATTTTATATTTTGTGATTTTTTTTCTAACTCTTACTTAGTTTTAAAATCTTTCCCTTCCCATAGATCTGACAAGTATACTATTCTGTGCTCACCCAATTTACCTATAGTTTCCTTCTTTATATTCAAGTCATTCACCCATTCTGAGTTTATCTTAGTATAGGGTGTGAGATGTTGATCTAGACCCAATATCTCCCGTACTGTTTTCCAATTTTCCTAGCAGTTTTTGTCAACTAGTGTTTTTTTGTCCCTAAAGCTGGGTTCTTTGGGTTTATCGAAGACTGTCTTACTGAGGTTGCTTACCCCTAGGTTATTCCACTGATCCTCCCTTCAGTTTCTTCACCAGTACCATATTGTTTTAATGACTACTGCTTTAGAAATGGTACTGCTAGGTCACTTACCTTCATATTTTTTTTCATTATTTCCCTTGATATTCTTAGTCTTTTGTTCTTTCAAATGAACTTTGTTATATAGTTTTTTTCTAATTCAGTGAAAAAGCTTTTGTTAGTTTGATAGGCATAGCACTAAATAAGTAGATTAATTTGGGTAGGATGCTCATTTTTATTATGTTAGCTCATCCTATCCATGAGCACTCAACGTTTTTCCAATTGTTTAGATCTAGTTTTAATTGTGTGGAAAGGGTTTCATAGTTGTGTTCATATAATTCCTGTGTTTGTCTTGGCAGACAGATTCCTAAGTATTTTTTTATTTTCTAGGGTGATTTTAAATGGAATTTCTCTTTCTAACTCTTCCTACTACGATGTGTTGGAAATATATAGAAATGCCGATGATTTATGTGTGTTTATTTTTTATCCTGAAAATTTGTTAAAGTTGTTTATTATTTCCACTAACTTTTTAGTTGATTCGCTAGGATTTTTTAAGTAGAACATCATATCATCTGCAAAGAGTGATAGCTTGGTCCCTCCATTGCCTATTTCAATACCTTCATTTGCTTTTTCTTCTCTAATTGCTACTGCAAGCGTTTCCAGTACAATGTTAAATAATAGAGGTGACAATGGACATCCTTGTTTCACTCATTGTCTTATTAGGAAGGCTTCTAATTTATCCCCATTGTAGATGATGCTTTTTGATGGTTTAAGATATATACTGTTTATTATTTTTAGGAAAGGACCTTCTATTCCTATATTTTCTAGTGTTTTCAGTAGGAATGGGTGTTGTGTTTTTTCAAAAGCTTTTTTAGCATCTATTGAGATAATTATATGGTTTTTGTTGGTTTGCTTGTTAATATGGTCAATTATGTGAATGGTTTTCCTAATGTTGAACTATCCTTGCATTCCTGGTAGAAATCCCACCTGATCATAATGAATAACACTCGTGAACATTTGCTGGAGTCTTTTTGCTAGTATTCTATTTAAGATTTTTGCATCTATGTTCATTAGGGAGATTGGTCTGTAGTTTTCTTTCTCTGTTTTTGATCTACCTGGCTTTGGGATCAGTATCATATTTGTGTCATAAAAGCAGTTTGGTAGAACTTCTTCTTTGCTTATTGAGTGAAATAGTTAGTATAGTATTGGAATTACTTGTTCTTTGAAGGTTTGATAAATTTACTTGTGAATCCATCTAGTCCTGGGTATTTTTTCTTAGGGAGTTCTTTGATGAGTTGTTCAATTTCTTTTTCTCTTATGGGATTATTTAGGTATTTATTTCTTCTGCTGTTAATCTAGGCAATTTATATTTTTTAAATATTCATCCATCTCACCTAAGTTGCTATATTTATTGGCATACAATTGGGAAAAATAGTTTTTTTAATGATTGCCTTGATTTCCTTTTCATTAGAGATGAGGTCTCCCTTTTCATCTTTGATACTGAAGATTTGGTTTTCTTCTTTCCTTTTTAAAATTGGATTTATGAGTACTTTGTCAGTTTTGTTTATTTTTTTCAAAGTACAAGCTTCTAGTCTTATTTGTTAATTCAATAGTTCTTTTACTTTTACTTTTATTGATTTCTCCTTTAATTTTTATAATCTCTAATTTAGTTTTTAACTGAGGATTTTTAATTTGTTACCTTTCTAGTTTTTTGATTTACATGTCCAGTTCATTTATCTTTACCTTCTTTAATTTGGTGTTATATGCACTCAATGATATAAATTTCCCCCTGAGTACTGCTTTCACTGCGTCTCACAGATTTTGATAGGATGTCTCATCATTGTCATTCTCTTCAGTGAAATTATGAATTGTTTCTATGATTTGTTATTTAATTAACTAATTGTAGAGAACCATATTATTTAATTTCCAATTAGTTTTTATTTGCCTGTCCATGTGCCCTTACTGATTATTATTTTTATTGCATTATGATCTTAAAAGGTTACATTTATTATTTCTGCTCTTTTAAATTTGTTTGCTATATTTCTATGCCCTATTACATGGTGAATCTTTGTGAATGTACCATGTGCAGCTGAAAAGAAGGTGTATTCCTTTTTGTCCCTATTTCTTTTTCTCCACATATCTATTAAATCTAATTTTTCTAGGATTTCATTCACCTCTCTTACCTCTTTCTTATTTATTTTTTAGTTTGATTTATCTAGATCTGAAAGAGGAATATTTAGATATCCCACTAGTATGGTTTTACTATCTATTTCCTCCTTGAGCTCTGCCAGATTCTCCTTTAGAAATCTGGATGTTATACCATTTGGTGAGTACATGTTGAGTACTGTTATTTCCTCATCATCTATACTGCCTTTTATCAGGATATAATTACCTTCCCTGTCTCTTTCAATCAGATCTATTTTTACTTTGGCTTCATCAGAAATCATGATTGCCATTCCTGCCTTCTTTTTCTCAGTTAAAGCCCCAAAGATTTTACTCCAGCCATTGACCTTAACCCTATGTGTGTCCAACTGCCTCATGTGTGTTTCTTGTAGACAAAACATGGTAGGATTTTGTTTTCTAATCGACTCTGCTATTTGCTTCTGTTTTATGAGCAAGTTTATCCAATTCACATTCAGGGTTATAATTAGCAGCTGTGTGTTCCCTAACATTGTGGTATCCTCTCCTAGTTCTACCTCTTCTTCTTACACTATTTCCTTTAAAAGCAGTGGTTTGTTTTAAATCAGTCCCCCTTGTCCTCTCCCTTGGTTTACTATCCTTTATACCCCCTTCCTTCCCCTCTTATTGTTTTTAAAGGCCTATTGAGTTCCCTCCCTGCTATCTTCCCCTCCCTTTATGAACTCCCCATCCCAAAGCCCCCCTTAGTTTATCGCTTCTGACTTTATCTCTAGGGTTAGATAAAATTTGATATCCCAATGGATCTAGCCACTCTTTCCTATCAAGATTAATTCTGCTGAGAGTAAGGTTTAAGTATTATGAAATACTTAATGCTTTCTTTCTCTCCTTCTTATAATAGTATTCATCCCCTCCCCTTCCCATGCCCTCTTTGTGTGGTATAGATTATCCTATTTTTCTTTTTCCTTCAAGTTACTCTTGGTGCCATCTTCTATCCCACCCCCTCTCCCCCAGTTATTGCCCCATATCATCTTAGACCATTTAGTACTCCAACGTCTCCTTATCAGTAATTCTTCTAATTACTATAATAGTACAATTATTTAAAATTACACATAATATTTCTCCATATAGGAATACAAACAATTTCATCTTACTGAAGGCAATTTGAAAACCTTGAAGAAGGCAATTTAAAGATATGTTTTTTTTTCTTTCCCCTCTCTTTCTTATTTACCTTTTCATGTTTCTCTTGGTTTTTGTGGTTGGATATCAAACTTTCCATTTAGTCCTGGTCTTTTCTGTGCAAATCCTTGGAAATCTTCTATCTTGTTGAATGCCCATACTTTCCCCTGGAAGTATAGAGTCACTTTTGATGGGTAGGTTATCCTTGGTTGTAGACCCAATTCTCTTGCCTTTCTGAATATCATGTTCTAAGCCTTCTGGTCTTGTAGTGTGGAGGTTGCCAGATCCTGTGTAATCCTGATTGGTGTTCCTTGATATGTGAATTGTTTCTTTCTGGCTTCTTGTAATATTTTCTCCTGTACTTGGAAGCTTTTGAATTTGGCTATTACATTCCTGGGGGTTGTCTTCTGAGGAGTTAGTGTAGAGGGTGTTCTTTGGGCTCTTTCAATGTCTGTTTTGTCCTCTTGTTCAAGGACATTGGGAAGATTTTTTGATAATTTCTTGTAGCATGGTATCTAAATTTCTATTTGTCTCTGATTTTCTCAAGTTGTCTCTTCTAGACATGTTTTCTTGATCTATTATCTCCTTATTGAGATATTTCATTTTTCTTTCTATTTTGTCAGTCTTTTGACTTTGCTTTATTAATACTTACTGTCTTGTGAGATCATTGGCTTCTACTTGCCCAATTCTTGCCTTTAAAGACTGGTTTTCAGCTATAATCTTTCGGTTTTCCTTTTCAATCTGGTCTTTCTGGCTCTTTGAGGATTCCAGCTGGGCATTTCCAGTCTTTAATTTGCTTATCATTTCATTTGATTTCTGAACCTCACTTTACAATTGTGAAATTCTGCTTTTTAAACTGGTATTTTCTTGCTGGATCTCTTCCATCTTTCTCATAATATCAGATTTGAACTCTTCAACTCTTTGAACTCTTGTGACCAATTTTCATTTTTTTGGGAACGTTTGGATGTCTTTAATTGTTTGTCCTCCTCTGTTTTCTGGTTTTTATCTATGGGAGTTATCAAGTGTTAGAGCTTTTTTCTTGGTCTTTTTTGTGTTTATTTCTTTTTTTAGGTAGGGAGGAAGGGAGGAAGGAAGGGAGAAAAAGAGGAAGGAAGGAAGGAAGAAAAGAAGTAAGTAAGTAAGGGATTAAGACTATGGATATGAAACAATGCATATGCTGCAAGACTTGGTAGATATATTACTTATTTTTGCTATGTTGTACTTTTTTCTTTCTTTTTTTGTTTATTCTTTGTTACAAGGGAGAGCTTGGTAAGAAGGGAAGAGACATATTTAAAAATTGAGGTGATATAAAAAAGAAAGATAAAAAATTAGGACCATGAAATAAACTAAAATGAATAGTTTAATTTTCAATTTACATGGCCTGGAAGTTAGTTGCAATTAATTTTTAGAGGCTAATTTAATAATTCTGTTCTTAGGGCAAGTGTCTTGTTTTCAAAAATAAACCTGAATTAGGTGTTTTGTTTTGCTTACCTGTCAATTAAAAGAAAAAATGTTAAAGAAAAAGCAGTAGAATGAAAGTTTGGAAGCCTGAATTCAAGTCCCAATTCATCTACTGGGTGACCTTGAACTAACTCCCTTCACTCTAGAGACATGTAGGGGAGTGGAAAGAGCTCTGGCTCTCGAATCATATCTTATTAGTTGTGTTACCCTGGGCAAGTCATTTAACTTCTCTGGGCATCAGTCTCTTCAATTGTAAAATGAAAGAATTGGACTTGATGGTCTCTATGGACTGTCAGCTCTAAATCTATGATAATAATAACTAGCACTTACATAGAACTTTAAGGTTTGCAAAACACTATACAAATAATCTCATTTTATCCTCCCAACAGCCCTTAGAGGAAGGTGCTATTACTCATAAAAGCCACTCTTTAATCAAGGGAAAGGGGGAACAGGGCTGATTAGGCCTCTAAACAGAGCTGTGCCTTATGCAGAGTGAACTCTGCTTGCTCTGCTCCATGACCCCCTAGGAGTGCCACCATGCTAGATGACCACTCCCTTTGTGTTTATTTCTTGGGCCTTGCTTAGCATCATTATGCTTTCTCAGCCAGAAGTTGGAGTAAGGCAAGCTGACTCTCTTTGTATAGAGCTAAGGAGCAGTTTTTTTTATTATTATTTATTTTTTTAAACCCATAACTTCTGTATATTGGCTCCTAGGTGGAAGAGTGGTAAGGGTGGGCAATGGGGGTCAAGTGACTTGCCCAGGATCACACAGCTGGGAAGTGTCTGAGGCCGGCTTTGAACCAAGGACCTCCCTTCTCTAGGCCTGACTCTCAATCTGCTGAGCTACCCAGCTTCCCCCATAAGGAGCAGTTTTTGCCTGAGGCTACTTTGTGACTCTCCTGGCTTCCACTGTCTGCTAGGCCTCTGCTGTCCTTGGTCCCTCTCAGACTCACTCCTGTGCCCAAGGTCTGTGCTCCTCAGCCTCCTGGGATCTCTGGTCTCGCTGTTTTCAGGGTCTAGCCCCCGTGGTTCTAGTTGGCTGCCCAGAGCCTGGAAACTGACCCATGCTTGCTCCCCACCTGAGGTTTTCCCCTGAGTCTCAGCTCGCTCAGTTGCTTCTAATTTCCAGTGCCTCTCTCAGCACCACTCCAGTGCCCAAGGTCTGCACTCTCCAGCCTCCTGGGGTCTCAAGTCTTGCTGCTCCAAGGGGCAAGCTCCTAGTGGTCCTAGTTAGCTACCCAGTAGCTAGATTTTGCGCCCCAGCTCGCTCTTACTTTGGTGTGCAGCCTCTGACTCTGGTATTGTGGGTGCAGTGGGGGAGGGTTGATCAACTTGTATTTTGATGGGAGCTATTTCTCTCCCTTATAGCTTGGAAGTGCCCAAATCCCAGGTTCCTTCAATACTGTGCCCTATTGTGGGGACCCTTCTTTTATCTGGAATTGTTTTTTTTGTCCTTTGGAGGTATGCTGTATGTGTTCACTGAGAAGAGTAAAGCACCCTGATTCTACTCTGCAGCCATCTTAACTGGGAAGTCCAGTCCCCATAGTTTTTAAAATGTTACCAAGAAAACAAAAAACTTTGATGAGGAAAATAAGAGCAAAGAAGTTCTTGGAATATAAAGTGTTCTACCATATTTTTTTTTAACAAATCCCTGCTTTAGTCGTGTTTTATTTTATTTTATTTTATTATATTTTTTTAAACCCTTGTACTTCGGTGTATTGTCTCATAGGTGGAAGATTGGTAAGGGTGGGCAATGGGGGTCAAGTGACTTGCCCAGGGTCACACAGCTGGGAAGTGGCTGAGGCCGGGTTTGAACCTAGGACCTCCTGTCTCTAGGCCTGACTCTCACTCCACTGAGCTACCCAGCTGCCCCTCTACCATATTTTTAGAACTGACTTTATATCCTCTTTGGCCAAAGTGCCAAAAGCTGGATCCCAGATCAGTCCTTTTTGGGTCAAGAATGGGCATTCTCAGAATGCCCATAAAGTCTTTTATGAAAACAGTCGTAAGAGGTGTAATGGAAGGCTGGGGCTTTTTAGGTATTCTTCTGCAGCTACATTGGTATTTTGTCTCGCAACACCATTGTTTTAGTGGTGTCCAACTCTTTTAATTATATCTAGGGTTTGTTTGGCAAAGATACCGGAGTGGTTTGCCATTTCCTTCTCCAGGTCATATTTCAGATGAGGAAACTGAGGCAAACAGGTTTAAGTTGCTTGTCCAGGTTCATTCAGCTAGTGCAGGAGTTGGCAACCTTTTTGGCCGTGGGAGCCATAAATGCCACATTTTTTAAAATGTAATTTCATGAGAGCCATACAGTGCTCACAGTGTGCGCTCCTGTAACAGTGCCTGAAAAAAAATGGACTTCATGGCTCCTGCAAAAAGAGCCATTTCTGGCCCTCAAAAGAGCCAGATATGGCTTGAGAGCCATACATTCCCGACCCCTGAGCCAGTGTCTGGGAGTGGACCTGAACTCAAGTCTTTCTGACTCCAGGCTCAACATTCTATCCATTGCATTACCTAGATGCCATAAGTTGACTGAAAGTCAGTGTGTTAAGGCTCTGCCTTATTCACTTCAAGTCCTTTGAGGTGGGTGGCACAGTTGGCAGATAGAATGCCAGAGACAGGGCTATGTTAGGGCCATGGGACCTCTGTAATCCTATATCTCCAGAAGGAGCAGTGAATGGAGATCAGATTGTAATGATCTAAACTGGGAAATAACCAGTCATACTAAGAGGTATGTGAAAAACAGAGCTTTCACTTTATTGACTTAATAAAAAGCACTTGTTTGCCTCAGAGGACCTTCACAACTCATGTTGGAAATACCTTTATTGTTCATTTTTCTTATGTTTAGACCAGGTCTCACCCTTCTGTATTAGCTGCTCTTTTGATGACTGGTTGAGATATGTCTCACCTGGGTCTTCTTACAATCAAAAGGGGAGATAGAGGCAGAGGACAAATGGTAGATGGCTTCTGTCCTTGATTCATCATTTTTACTTTTTAGGATTCCAATGAATAATTCATAACTTGTTTAGGACTACTTTATTATCTACCCAATTTCTGCAGCTTCAGTAAACCCCAGATAAGGAATATGGCCTTAATTAAATAGAATTACAGTTGTTGACTTCTTCTTTTCTTTCCTGAACTCTTGGACTTAAATATGGTGTGACAATAGGCACAAATCAGGGTCAGCATAACTAATAGAGATTAAATGCACACCAGGCGGAGTAGGCACAGAACCCAAACTGGATATTTGAATTCTGGGAAAGGTGTTATGAAAAGAGGAAAGTAGGGTCATGGAGACTAAATACTAATAATTGGTGGATATAAACATCGTATGTGGTAGAATGGTTTGAGGATGAAACAAGCCAAATATCTTTACTTGGTCATCATACTTCCCACCATCTGAAATATAAAGTATCTGATTCTTAAGCCAAGAAAGATAAGGTTTGGGGAGATCCTTCTAATAAGAAATTAAAGTAGGGTATCACCCAATCTACCTGTAAATTGTATAGGGTCATAGATTTTGATCTGAAAGGGACTTGAAGAGATATTGAGCCTTCCTGCCCTTCCCTTTCATCATTTAACAGATGAAGAAAATGAGGTTATTAACCTCCCAGAATTACACTGCTGGTATCTGAATTAGAATTTTTTTACTAATTCCATATCCAATGATATATCCATTGTGTTTCACATGGTTTGAAGCTTAGGACTTAACACTTCAACCTCAAGCAAAGGATCAAGGTGTGCTCCCAAGAAATGATACACATATATATGCATGCACATTGTAAAATTATTTTCATTGAATTGAATTATTTAATACAGTAAAGGGAGTCACATGCAAACTTATTGCAGAGGAGAAGAATGAAAATATTTCAAAAATTGGAGAACAAGAAGGGCATCCAGTTTAATATGCATCTAATCAGGCATCAATTATACAACATACTTCACAAAGATGTCTCATAATGGACAAATGCTGTTTCTAGTTCTCACTAGCTTCCTGATCCCGCTATGGAATTTGGATTATTTTTGAACCCCAAGTCACACTTCCTGACCTTTCCTTGACTTAACCTGAAAGCTAAGAAAGTCAAATTCTGACTCCCTACAGACTCATTTTGGGAAATGGAGGAGACAAGAAGAAGGATATAAGCATTTATATAGCTCTTAAGAATTTTATTTTACAAATATTACCTCATTTTATCTTAAGAAGTACATTGGGAGGTAGATGATATTATTATCTCCATCTTACAGTTGAGGAAGCTGAGGCAAATAGAAATTAAATGACTTTTCAAGGGCCACACAGCTAGTGAGTATCTCAAATCAGATCTGAATTAAAATCTTCAGCATTCTTTTCATTGTGTCACCAGCTGTCCCTATGGAACATGTTATTTGTGGGAAACTTTTCAGGTCTACCTTTGGGATTGGTTAGAGCTGAGATTTTCAAGGTCCAAGTGCCCCTTACCCCTAAAGAAGATGAAGTAGTTTGGACATATGTTAGATCCTAGAATCACAGAATCTCATAATTAGATAGAATCTCAGTCATTTAATTTTCCCTTTGGCTTAGTGGAAATACCCTCTACAATGTATAATCCTTCCTAAAGAGTGATCAACCCATTTCTAGAAAAGGGGATTCAATGGAAGCAAGTCCCAAGTTCAAATCTAGCTTCAGATGCTTACTAGCTGTTTGACTGTGGGCAAATCTCAATTTCATCATCTAGAAAATGAGAATAATGATGATGATGATGATAATAATAATAATAATAATAATAATAATAATACCTATCTCCCAGAGTTGTTGTGAGGATAAAATGTGATAATACTTATAAAACATTTTTCAAACCTTAAAGTACTATGAAAATATTGACTATTGCTACTAAGGCAGCTTATTCTCCTTTTGGATAGCTTGTGGCAGCAAGGTAGTGCAGTGAATAGAGCACCAGTCCCGGAGTCAGAAAGACCTGAATTCAAAACTAGTTTCCAAATTGATATCAAACTATTAATAACTCCTTTTTGGGTCCAACCAGTCCCCAAAACACTAATTGTATTATTATGTACCCCAAATCTCTCCATATTGTCTAGAAATCACATGATTTTGTTAAATGCTTTCTTAAAATCAAGATAGACAAGATTCATAGCATTTCTCTAAACTACCAAAATAGTAACTGTCAAAAGAGGTAATGAAATTAGTATGTCATGACTTATTCCTTATGAAACCATGTTGATTCTTTGGATCACCACTTCCTTTTTTAGTTCATTAATAATAGTATCTGAAATTTAGTAGCAATTAAAATTGTGTTCCTACATTTATACTTTGCAAATTCTACTTTGTTTCCTTTTTTATCCTTGAGGGTACAAACCAACATCTTTCCAAAAGCCTAGCATAGTATTCTGCACAGATTAGGTACTTATATGAGTGTTTCTTGAACAAATTGGTGTTACGTGTAATTATTCCTAGTTCTCTGCTAGTATACATTTCTTGCATAGGAACCTAGTAAGGAGCCAAACGATATAATTTAATAAGAAAATTGAATTTTGAAACAACAATGCATTGTCTCTAAGCATAATATTTCAGTAGCCAACTATAACTGATGACTGAAGATATTATTTAGGTGCTGTTTCAGAATAATAATAGAATAAACAGGTACTGAACAGATGGGATATTTCAATAAAAAGAAGAAAGGTGTGTCTTCATATTCTGAGCTATAGCCTGGAGGGTTTTGTGGAATGACTTTACCTCATCTTTAGTGATCTCAGGTGGCTCAACATAAGCATCTGGGAACAAAGGAATAAGAGTGATATGGATAAAACATACTTGCCTATACATATCTTTTTCCAATAATTTTTTTCCCTTTTTGGTTCTCTGCAGTAATTTTTTTGTAAAGACGTAATTCTGTCCCCACTTTGGAAGCATAAATGTTGTCCTTATATAGGTCATTTCTCCACAAGTAGTTCTTTAGAAGAAGATATAAGGACACACATCTCCCCTCTGGGATGTCCTATTGTTGATCAATTATCAACTTGGCATTCAAGGCTCCTCCATCAGACATTGTGCCCAGTTTCTGAAAGAGAACCTTTCCTGATCTCTTCATTCCCTGTACATAACCATCTATATTCATGAGCATCTTTCTTATTTAAGGCATAGAATGGATGTCAGTTTCCTCTAGATAAAGTGATTTATTATGATATCTCAGACTATTCCTTTGCATATAATCAATGAAGTCATTTGTGTATGTGTTTGATCTTTCAAATAACCTCTTGCTATAAGTGGTATATATCTCTTATTTTCTTCCTCTTTGTATCCTCAGAATTAGGACCAAGTTGTTTATAATATTATTCATTTATACATTTGAAGATCTCTTTATAATCTTTTCACTTAAAGATTTGTAAGTCAAATTGCATATGATATCTTATTTGATCTTCAAGGTCATCCTAATAGATAGGTGCTATTATTTCCACCATTTTACAGATGGAGAGTCTGGGCTTATGTTCAGTAACTATCTTTTGAACACAGGCACCTAATAAAGATTTTATTTTCATTTTAATACTATCTTCTGGACTTTTTTCAAGAATTTAATTCAATCTCATTGGCCTTTAGTTTGCAGAATCCACTTTCTTTGTCTCTGACAAAGGGGTCTTTGATTACTCTCAGCCTGCAACACAGTGATGCCATTTCCCTCTGTTTTTATATCAATCAGTCTAGCCCTCTTTCTACAACAGGCCATTAATTTTCTTACCCTTTTTCAAATGATAGATGCTATAAATTGGAGGGGGCATTTTTCCTTTCAATCATAAAACACAGAGAGGTTGAAGCTATTATTTGGCCTCTCTATAAATGAGCATAGGGAAAAATTGACTGCGTAGGAAAGTTACACATCTAAGAACAGATGCTGTGTGGGTAATAACTATTCTGAATCCCACTGTAGTCAAACTGGGAAAATAGGGAACACTTACCATCCTGTCCTTCTCCTCTCCAATCCTTTAAGTCTGTAGACCTTTGTAGTGGGAACATGGCATCTCGTCTTGAGTAATACCATCTTTATAGTGTTCTGGCTTATGATAACATTTTGAGCCATTATTGAGAACTTTGCCTCTTTCAGTTCTTTTAATTTGATTGTCTCCCATAAAATGCAACCCCAAGTACAGTTAGCTTTTTACTTGTGCTCCCCTCCTCTTGCCAAATGCTATTCCCTCTGTGTATAAGGAAGTCCAAAGTGGAAGGACCTCTCAAAGCCAATTTCAGATATTTTTTTTTTCTCAGTCCCTGTGGAGTTGTCAGACTTTCAATGTTAGATTCAGTGCTCTTTACTTATGAGTTCCATGATGAATACTAGTATACAAAGTAGTTGTAACACAGGTCTTCCTATTTAGCATAATAGCAATATATAGAATGGATATTTCTGGAGGAAATAAAGAAGGAAATTAGTATTTTGGATCCCAAGAAAATACTTAATCCTAGAGAAGTATCATTCATCATCATCGCTATCCCCATTATCATCATCATGCTAATGTACAGGTCTAGGGGGCAACTAGGTGACTCAGTGTATTGAGAGCCAGGCCCAGAGATGAAAGGTCCTGGGTTCAAATCTGGCATCAAACTCTTCCTAGCTGTGTGACCCTGGACAAGTCACTTAACACTCATTGCCTAGGCTTAACCACTCTTCTGCTGTATACACAATATTCATTCTAAGATAGAAGGTAAGGGTTTAAAAAATAAACTACAGGTCAAACCATGTAACTCCCTGCTCAAGAAGTTCCAATAACATCTTTCCTCTCGAATAAAATATCAACATTTTGCTTGGTATCTGAAGCCTTTAATCACTGAGCTCTAGCTGATTCGCAGACTTAATACATATTAAATCTTTTTTAATACTGTTTAGTAAAATCATCCTACTTCATATTTCCCATACATATTTATCTCCTTGTTTCATGCTTCTTTACAGGCTGTCTCCCACACCATGAACCTTCTCATTTCTTTACCTCTTGGATCTTCTAACTCCCTTCTTGGCTCAATTGAAATGATATTTCCTCTTAGAGACCTTTCCTGTTTCTTACAGTTGTTAGTGATGGCATATCTAGTCCTGAGGGAAAATATTTTCCATTGATTTTGTATGTTATTTCTTTTTTTCTCATATGTACACATGTTGTTTCTCTCCATTAAAATATGAGATGGTATTTCAGGCAAATAGTAGGTTTTTAACATGAAAAACTGAATTGAAATCAGTCAGCAGCAGTAGCAGCAACATTCTCCTTTTCCAATGATACATTTATTTTTAAAGTGCTTTTACAAATTCTTTTTTAGTCACTTCAATAACATCCATACACTTTATTTTTCAACCTTCCCAACATAACTATTTGGGTTTCCTTTCTTTATTTTCCAGAGAATAATCTAGACTATTACAGACATGGAAAGAAGAGTTGAATTGAAAATCGGTGGAACTGGGTTCATATGTTAGTTCTGCTTCTAATTTTTCCTGAGTGGCTATAGGCAGATGATTTAATCTCCATAGGCCTCAGTTTTTTTAACTTCAAAAAGCAGGGTTTGGATTGGAGAACATACACACATATACACACATCACACACATGTATATCTGTATCTATATCAATAGCAATATCTATTTCACCCCAAGATTATTTCCACATTTACGTTTTCCTATCACCATCATAGTCGCTCATATTTACATGTTATCTAATTCCATCTTTGCAACAATCATGCAAAGTGGATACTATTATTTCTCCCCATTTCATAGATAAGAGAGAGCACATGAGGGACTTGCCTAGACACTCACAGGAAGTAAGAGTAAAGGGAAGAATTTAAGCAAAAGTCCAGACACCACAACTCTTTCCATTATTCCACTCTCTTCTACAGGAAGGTGATGAGATTTAGCAAAACCAAACCAAAGCTAAACTAAACTGAATTAAAGGACTTGATTGGGAAAGACTCTAAGTGAAACTGAATTGGAAAAAATGACTTTATTTTCACCTTGATGGTCTACCTATTTTATCTCCTTTCTTGCCTACAGGAGCATGTGTTGGTGTGAAGGCACTTCAAATGATAAAAACTTCAAAAGCAACCAAAGTCCTTTCAGGTGTATTCCCTTTAGATTCACTGATTTACCTTGGCACACACACTAAGGAACTGTCCTGAACAGCAGTATCATTCTGTATGTGGTTCAGATCAATCCCCCCAAACCATGCATTTAGAAATACTTGGTGAGCAGGGAGGGATGGATAAAGAAAGTCAGTGGTCAGAAGCAAAACAGACTTCTGAAGAATGACAGGATTAAAGGAGAGAGAGAAAGATAAAAAGAAGTAAATAAGATGGAGTGAAATGCACAATGAGTAATCACAAAAGTGAATGTGAATGTGAGAGATGATTAATTAATCCCAATGCTACATAAATTATTTGAAAAAGATGATAGGTAAAGAAGAGATCCTCTCTAACTCCTTTTATGACACAAATATGATTCTGAATCCTAAATAAGGAAGAGAAAAAACAGAAAAAGGAAAAAAGTAGGTCAATTTAACTAAACATTTTAATGCAAAAATTTTAAATAAATAATAGAAAAAGGAATCTAGTAATATATCATAAAGATCTTATGCTCTGACCAGCCATGATTTATACCAGGAATGCAAGACTGGTTCAATATTAGAAAAATTCTTACCATTATTGATCATATTAAAGAGAAAACTAACACATATATGATTATTTCAATAGATGCAAAAACCCTTTTGATAAAATATAACACTCATTTCTATTAAAATACTTTAATAACTACAGCCTTTCTTAAATAAGTAGTATTTATATAGAATCAAGAAGGAGCATTTTCTGTAATGGTGATAAACTAGAAGCTTTCTTAATAAGATCTGGCATGAAGCTAGAATTTCTGTTATCACAACTATTATTTAATACCATAGTAAAAATGCTAGCTATAGCAATAAGACAAGAAAAAATGAAGTAATAAAAATAGACAATGAGGAAATAAGACTATCAATCTTTGAAGATAATATGATGATATAATTAGAAAACCCTAGAGAATCAACTAAAAATCTAGTTGAAAAGTGAACAAGTTTAGCAAAGTTGCCACATATAAAATAAGTACATATAAGTCATTACCATTTCTGTATATTATGAACAAAACTCAACAGAAGATAAGAAGAAAAAAATACACTTGAAATAACTGCAGACCATCTAAGATACTTGGATGTCTATCTGTTATAAAGGAATTGAGGAGATTAGGAAAGCAATGCTCAATAGTGGGAATTGAATGAACCACACTGACTCCATCTTATAACTTAATTCTGGAGCTAGTTTATATCTCTTTCTACTCAATTATGGGCCTACTCCAAATTCTGTCTTGTGAGTAAGTTTATTAAATTGTGAGAATTGGAAGAAAATCTTACTCTATGTTTGAACTTAGCCCTATATGGTTGGGAAATTGGACCATTTGTACCTGCTATCTAGAGACCCTTAACTAAGGACCTAGATTTTGTTGACCAGAAATAGTCAGTTCTTCAGACCAATGTAAGGAATTTTCTCATATTTGTACATCTTGAGCAACACATATGTCTCATCTGAAAACTGGCCTGATACTGAACAGTCATTCTTTCCATGTTCCTTTGATTGTTTACAGATCTTTGGGGAGGAGTGGGGTATCTTTTTATTGAAATCATGGAATTATACATTTTTACTCTCCCCCTCCAAACTTGGAAAGTCCTTAGTCTTTCATAGAGTTAAAAATCAGATTATTTAATTTGTACTATTTCCTTTAACCTAACTGGTCTTATTTGATTCATCGTTTTAACTCTTTAAAAAGTCTGTCTCCACCTGTATTTGGAGTCCAGTCCTAAACTAAGGAAGATGCTTGGTCCTGATTTGTTAGGCAATTAGCATGCATTGTTGAATATGCTCAGAAGATCAAACTCTATCTCAGTCATTTCATCTTTTTCTTCTTAACATTTCCAAGACAAATTCAGGGACTCTATGAACACAATTACAAAATATTTTTCACACAAATAAAGAGACATCTTTCTATAGGTAGCGTAGTCTCTGAAAACTCATTGCTATTCCACTTTGCAGTATTATGTTGTGCCATTTAAAGAACTGGAAATTAAAAGGAAAACAGACATGGAAAAACCCAATGTGATGTTGAACTTGTAAATGATGAAGTTGCCAAAGACATCAATGATACTATAATTGTCTTTGACTCTATTGTGTTCTTGAAATTTGAATCTCAGAACCTCCAGAAAGATATATTTACAATTAACTGAAGTCCATAGTGCTAATGATGGTAGTGACAGTAGTATAAGTAGTAGCAAAGTCAAGTGAAGTCAAGAAACATTTATTAAGTGCCTTCTATATGCCAGGTACTATGCTAAGCACTGGGTACACATAGAAATAAAAAGTAAAAAGTAGCTTCTGGCCTCAAGAATAATATAATAATGATAATAACAATAGCTGTCACTTATTATATACTGACAATGTACCAGGCACTGTGCTAAGTGTTTTATATCTCTCTTCTAATCTAATAGCTAATCTAATTACAATATAAAAATTGGGACAATACAGAAATAGTCATTTACAATCCAGGTATAGAGCATATGAAATAAATTAGAGACAATCAATAAAGGAAAAGCACTATTATTGAGAGGGGGGTAAGGAAAGTCTCCCTGCAGTTAGAATAATTTTAGCTGAGGAAGGAAATAAAAAGGGGGAGTTGAAGAAGAGTGTCAGGCATGGTGGATAACTATAGTAAAAATGCCTGGAGTCAGGATTTGGGTGGTCTTATTCAAGGAACAGTAAAGAAATTGGTATCACTGGATTGCAGAGTAGATAGAGTGGTGTAAATTGTAAGAGGACAGGAAACCTTTGTCTATTTTGTACTTTTAAAAGAAATCTCTTGGTAAGTCCTTTGTTTTTATTTTGTTATTATTTTTAACTCCATATGAATCTTTCTATCTCTAATTATCCCCTCACTTTTCCCTTGCAGTGTTTTATTCAATTACTCTTACCTTCCTTATTTGTATAAGTTTATCTTTCTTGTATTTTGTGTCTTAGGTGTTTGTGTGCAAATGAAATAATCTGTTCACATCTATTTTAGGGAGGTGAGTAGGAATGTTTCAAATGTCTTAAATTGAATTCTTATAGGAGACCTCTAAAACTTAAACTGATTCTGTGTTTCTTGTCCTTGAACTCAATATGCTTTGCTTGTTCAGAGTTCATGTTTTCTAAAATTATTACTTTTGGCTTCTTTTCTTCCAGATTGTCCTTTGCTTTTCTGTGTTTGCATTCCTATCAATGGTTTTTAGGTGAGACATTACATTGTCAATTCAGGTTTTTCTATTTTGCCAATGATTTCTGTTGGGCAGGTGACAAATTCTGCTTTTGTAAAAATAAAATATTATTTTGGAAGATTTTGCTGTGCTTCTCTTCTCTCTGGGAAAGCAAGTATCTTCTGCCTCCTCAGGTATTGTTCATTCATTTTTATTTACCTTCACAAATTCATTCAAAGATATTTTAACTCATTTGCATATTGTGGAAGTTATCTTCTATTCTCTTCATAATATCTTCCTTGTTGTTTTATCTCCTAGTGCACAAGGCTTTTATCTGAGTTTTCTTTCCTCTGAGATTTTTGGTAATTTGTGGCTCCACTTCCCCTTATGTTCCCTTATTGGTCACTTTCTGACTACTTTCTCCTCTGACTGAATTTTAAGACTTTACCTACTTCCTCTCAAACTGGGGAATTCTCTTTTGATCAGTGTCATTCTCTTTTCCATGCGAATTGTGAGCAAAGAAAAACACCACACATGGAAGGCACATTCCTTTCAGACTTAATAGAATCTCAAACACATTCTGGCTCCCTGTCTTGGTTCTCATTTTTATTTATTTTCCCTGAGCTCTAATGGAGAGCAGTGCACTACCACCCATGGAAGTCCAAACTTCCACTCTCTTCTTCATAGTTTGAGTAGGGGATGGCTTAAAATCTATTGCTTTTTGCTATAGAGATGAAGTGAAGGTCAAAGGGGAAATATATTAGTAGGGACTAGAGAAGCATCAAAGGATTTGCTTTCAAAGTTCAAACTTATAGGTCCTGCTGTGCAGCCAGAATGTCAGGATTCATGGGAAAGGGGTGCCTAGTGAGTGTTAGTGATTAGGGATTAACTTTCCCTGCTGTTAAGTCATCAGTTTGTCAATTATTTAGGATTTGGTATCAGCTTATTGATTCAAACTATAATTGCTTTATCTCTTACATGGATCTTATTTTGGAGAGGTCTGAGACTTTGTGAAGAGTAGAAACAATGTCTAGACCTCTATCTAGTTGGTCATGTGACTCAGAAATCTTGGGATTATGTTCAAGGTCAAATAATTTGTTGGTAGTAAGGTTAGGACTTGTCTCCTTCTCTCTTGTCTCCCAGAATACCTTTATATATTGGAAAGGAAAAGAAAATCGAATCTTTATTTTCACTAACCTTTAATTGATTTGGAGCACTTCCTTCAATTATGAATGCAGCAAAAAACATGATTTTGAGAAGGGATTTATAATTTTGACCAGACAACCATCTTCATGACAAAAATAGAATAAAATTAATTTTCCATTCACTAAACTAAATTGTCTTCCCTCAAATATATTTACTTATCTGGGATTTGGAATTAAGAGGTTTTAATTTCATTCCTGTCACTCTCTATTTTTGTGAACTGTGACAGATTCTTTTGCCTTTTTTGTGAGGAGAAATGTTGAAAGATGATATATGGAATTTAGTATCTTACCTGCATTGGCCTCTCAAGTTTATCAAGAAATGATGAGACAGATTAGAGAAATATCATGATGATGATAATAGGTCTTCTCTGAGGACCCCACTGTCTTCCTTCTGAGGGATGGAAATCCTTCTTTACTTGGTTGACTATAGTCCAATTCAATTTGTGCTAAGAAATCTTTCCCAAATGGAAAATTTTCACACTAAATTTTCCTCAATCGAGATTGAAAGAAAATAGGCTCAGAATTTTTAATATATAAAAATCAGTTGGTAATTTTTTCAGTGAGAATCTGCCATATCATGGTACATAAAATGTTCCCGTAGCATAGGGTCTATCTTCTAGCACAATTTGTCCTTCAGGTCTTGAAGAAACTACTCTATAATAATCTTTGGGTGACTACCTATTGGCTTTTGTAGAAAAGAAACAAATATTTTCAAGGCCAAACTGAAGCAAAAAGAAGAATGATAGAACAAAGAATAATTCTGATATATGCTGCCTTTGGGGATGTAGTAAGTGACAGATGTTTCAAATATCGATTTTTTTGAAGTTGGAAAAGATTATATAAATTGTATAGCCATTTCCACCCTTTTTGTTGTAGAAGGGTTCAGAGAAGATTTGTTCCCATCTTCCTGAAGTCAGTGGAGAGGCTCAGGGGGCTCTAATGTCTCCAAAGAAATATTCTTTCACCCTCTCCCTCCCTATTCCTCACTCCATCCCCCCTCTTCTCTCTCTCTCTCTGAGTTTGAATGGATCTCAATAATAATGAATTAGTTGTGACTTTAAAAAGGTATTTTGAATGATCAGCCAGTGAGTGTTCTTTGTCATCTTTTTTATTCTCATTTTGTTTGTGGACATAGATTTCTTTATTCTTTCATGGATCTTCTCTCCATTTATCTCTTTTCCTTCTATTTGTCTACATTGCCTAATTGTTATTTATGAGACTGTAATAAATTGTTAAGACTAATTTTCCCATAAAGTTTAATTATCTGAATGAGTTGATTTTGATTTTTGTAAATCATACTTCATATTTTTGCTTTTGTCTTAAAATTTCTCCCATTTGACCAATGTTTAATTCTGTTTGTTTAATGCATTACTCTCTTGTTTTCAAAGATGTTTAAAAGAACTTTTGTGATTGGGAGTTGTTGGTGCAATTTGCCAAGATACATATAAAAATACATATGAAAATATATATATGTGTATATATTTCGTAGTCAAAAGATCCTATGTTTACAAGAGCTTAACAACTCTGATGCAAGAAGTACATGCCCACAGAAAGAGACATTTCAGCCTTCATCAAGATTATAAGTATTATTGATTCTACCTCCACAATATTTTTTCTATACACCTCTTCCTTCCCAGATGCATCACAACCACCCTAGTTCAGTGCTTCATCTTTTCTTCTCTGTACCATTACAACTGGCTAAACAAAAGGCTTGAAATAAAAGCTAAAGCTAATAATGAGAATATTCCTTCACAAGCATGAGAACTATGGTTATAATAAAGAGTTTCTCTTCTTTCAGGCTTCCCAACTTTAGACTATCTTAAATAGGGTTTCCAAATATAAAGCATGCTATGAAAACTCCCTTCTCTCAATGGTGAATTCTTCCTAGAACCTCCACTTTGAAGAAAGCTGGTCTAGGCATGCCTTACTACCTAGCTATCTTTAGTATCATGCTTCAGTTGCATTCTCCCTCTGCCCTGGAAACCACTACTTCTCAATGATGAACTCCTCCTAAAATATCTTCTTTGAGGAAGGGCTCAGATAAAAAACAAAACAAAAGAAAAAAAACAAAACAAAACAAAAAAAAAACCTATGCTTCATTCTCTGGATTTATCATCCTGACCTGTGTCTTTTCCTTTCTCTTTTACATTGGTCTTCCCCATGAGAATATAAGCTCCATCAGAGCAGGGTTTGTCTTTCTTTCTGCTTGTATTTGTATCCCCTACATGCATCACAGTGCTTGGCAGAGAGCAAATCTTTAAAGAATTATTGCTGTCTCAATATTGAATAATTAATTCAGTAATGAATTATTGAGTCTCTATACTGCTCAAGAAGCTTCAGTGACTCCATATCACCTCTAGGATAAAATAAAGACACATTTGTTGGACATTTAACGCAATTTCTTCTAATTCCAGGCTACCTTCCCAGGTTGTTTATTTATTACTTTCCTTTACTCATTCTATCCCTATCTAAACTGTCCTACGTTTCATTTATTAATCATAAAATTCTATCTTTCATCTCCATGCCTTTGTATAGGCTTTCTCCCATACCTGTAATGCTTTTTTGCTTTACCTTCACCTTTTAAAATCCCTAAATTTAAAATCCTTTTACTTCAACATTGAACTTAAGTGACACCTCCTAAATGAAGCCTTTTTCTGATTTCCCTCAGTATTAGTGTCTTCCTGACATGAGATTACCTGCATCTCCAAAGCTTGGAAAATAGGGATATATGTTGAATTAATGGATATAAATTGATTAATAAATTATAAATGCATTGTTGATGTATTCCAAATAGGTCTGTGGCACAATGGATAGAGTTTGGAAGTCCTGAGTTGAAAGTCATCTTCAGACCATTTATGAAAGATGTTAACAGACAAGTCTTTCTACCACAATTTCCTCAATAAAAAAAAGGGAATAATAATAGCACCTATGACACAAGGTTATTGGATAGGTCAAATAAGATAGTATTTATAACATTCTTAGCACAGTAACTGGCACATAGTAGGTGCAATTTAACTGCCTTTTCCCTCCTCTTCCCTTTTCTTTTTAAATTTTTTTTTAATTTAGAATTTTTTCCATGGTTACATGATTCATGATTTCCCCCCTCATTCTTTCCTACCCCCCCCCCCCGGAATCTGACAAGCAGTTCCACTGGATTATTCATGTATCATAGTTCAAAACCAATTTCCATGTTATTCATATTTGCAATAGAGTGATCCTTTAGCATCAAAACCCTTATCATATGTGATTGAACTATGTGATTGATCATTTATTTTTCTTCCATTTTCAACAAAATAAATAAAAATAGGCAAGCACTGAGTTAAGGGACACAATTTTGGTTGGTAATTAGTGATTCTGAGATATATGAAAATCTCTGTTTCCTCTTGCCAGATACTCACAAGAGTTAAAAAAAAATAACCTTTTATTCTCTCATATTGTTCAGGTGGCTCACTGGTCAAATGTATATTTCAAAAGTAGCCACATATTTATATTATATTATATATTATACATGCACACACACACACACACACATATATATATATAATGTATATTCAACCAACTTTCTCGAATTGTTCTTCACTGACCATCAAAGTTGATGTCCATATTTTGAAGTGGTATTACTCAGCTTATTTTTTTAAGCCAGGAATATAAATCTGTTATTTAATCAGAGTAGGGAGGACCCAGTGTGAGGAATTCCTTCCTGATGCAGCTTATCTGATAATTCAAAGTCTCAAAGGGATGTCTGGAAGCACTGACAAGAAAAGATCAGATGACTTGCCAATGGTTAACTATCTATGCAAGCTCTACTCCCTAACTTTTGTTTGGTACACCTTAATTTTCATGATGTCCACTACTTCCTTATTTTCTAAACTATTCTCCTTGCATTTCTTTCTTAAAGATTTTATTTCACATTTGCTTTAATTTTTCATCTCTTGTTTCATTTTTTTTCCTAGGCACTCTTATAGTCTTTGTGGCCAAGCCATTTTTCTTCTTTGAAGATCTACTTCTGGTGAAAGTAAAGCTATTTTTCTGACTTCACCTTGCGGGCATCTCTTTTTTTCTCTAAAACTTGTTTTACTATAGAATTTATAAGGACAATAGATAAAAAGAAGAATGAATAATAGAAGTGCCCTAGATATCCAAATATTATATTTCATTCCAAAGTTTCAGTTTCTGAAGGTAACTTCCTTAAGGATATGAAGGAAATGTTGTACATCAGGTAAACCATTTTTATTTTGTTTCTTTAACAGAGTTCGTATATTGAAAAATTCATATTAAGGAACTACTTGAACATATACTTTCAAATGAACATATAACTGTATCTTTTTTAACATTTATTAATATTCATTTTTAACGTGGTTACATGATTCATGCTCCTCCTTTCCCCTTCACCCCCCACCCATGGCCGATGCACATTTCCACTAGTTTTGTCATGTGTCCTTGATCAAGACCAATTTCCAAATTGTTGGTAGTTGCATTTGTGTGGTAGTTTCCAGTCCACATCCCCAATCATGTCCACCTCGACCCATGCCTTCAAGCAGTTGTTTTTCTTATATGTTTCCTCTCCTGCAGTCCTTGCTCTGAATGTGGGTAGCATCTTTACCATAAATCCCTCAGAATTGTCCTGGGTCATTGTATTGCTGCTGGTACAGAGGTCCATTACATTCAATTTTACCACAGTATATCAGTCTCTGTGTACAGAGTTCTTCTGGCTCTGCTCCTTTTGCTCTGCATCAGTTCCCGGAGGTCTCTCCAGTTCGCCTGGAACTCCTCTAGTTTATTATTCCTTTTAGCACAATAGTATTCCATCACCAGTATATACCACAGTTTGTTCAGCCATTCCCCAATTGAAGGACATACCCTCCTTTTCCAATTTGTTGCCACCACAAAAAGCACAGCTATGAATATTTTCGTACAAGTCTGTTTATCTATGATCTCTTTGGGGTACAAACCCAGGAATGGTATGGCTGGATCAAAGGGCAGGCATTCTTTTATAGCCCTTTGAGCATGATTCCAAATTGCCAGCCAGAATGGCTGGATCAGTTCACAGCTCCACCAGCAATACATTAATGTCCCAATTTTGCCACATCCCCTCCAACATTCATTATTCTCCCCTTCTTTCATTTTAGCCAATCTGCTAGCTGTGAGGTGATACCTCAGGGTTGTTTTGATTTGCATTTCTCTAATTATTAGAGATTTGGAACACTTTCTCATGTGCTTATTGATACTTTTGATTTCTTTACCTGAAAATTGCCTATTCATGTCTCTTGCCCATTTTTTAATTTAGGGATGGCTTGATTTATTATACAATTGCTTTAACTCCTTGTATATTTGAGTAATTAGACCCCTGTCAGAGTTTTTCATTATAAAGATTTTTTCCCAATTTGTTGTTTCCCTTCTGATTTTGACTACATTGTTTTTGTTTGTACAAAAACTTTTTAGTTTAATATAATCAAAACCATTTAATTTACATTTTGTAATTTTCTCTAACTCTTGCTTGGTTTTAAAGTCTTTCCTTTCCCACATATCTGACAAGTAAACTATTCTGTGTTCACTTAACTTGTTTATAGTTTCCTTCTTTATATTCAAGTTGTTCACCCATTTTGAATTTATCTTGGTGTACAGTGTGAGATGTTGATCTAGACCTAATCTCTCCCATATTGTTTTCCAAATTTCCCAGCAGTTTTTGTCAAATAGTGGATTCATGTCCCAAAAGTTGGGCTCTTTGGGTTTATCATACACTGTCTTGCTGATGTCATTTATCCCAAGTCTATTCCATTGATCCTCCTCTCTATCCCTTAGCCAGTAACATATTGTTTTGATGACTGCTGCTTTATAGTATAATTTATTATCTGGTACTGCTAGGCCCCCTTCCTTCACATTTTTTTCATTATTTCCCTTGATATTCTTGATCTTTTGTCATTCCAAATGAAATTTGTTATAGTTTTTTCTAATTCAGTAAAGAAGTTTTTTGGTAGCTTGATAGGTATGGTGCTAAATAGGTAAATTAATTTGGGTAGAATTGTCATTTTTATGATGTTAGCTCGTCCTACCCATGAGCAATCAATGGCTTTCCAATTGTTTAGATCCAGTTTTATTTGTTTGGAAAGTGTTTTATAGTTGTTTTCATGTAATTGCTGTGTTTCTTTTGGTAGGTAGATTCCTAAGTATTTTATATTGTCTAGGGTGATTTTAAATGGTGTTTCTCTTTCTACTTCTTGCTTCTCTAGTGTGTTGGAAATGTATAGGAATGCTGATGATTTATGTGCATTTATTTTGTATCCCGCAACTTTGCTAAAGTTGTTGATTATTTCTACAAGCTTCTTAATTGATTCTCTAGGATTTTTTAAGTAGACCATCATAT
>NC_058130.1:669327949-669427332 GCF_016433145.1 Gracilinanus agilis | reverse complement strand
CATGCCCTCTTTGTGTGTAATAGAATATCCTATTTTCTTATTCACTCAAGTTTCTCTTGGTGTCCCCTGCTATTCACCCCCTCTTTCCCATCCCCCACGCCATCTTAGATTATTTAGTGTTCCACCCTCACCCTGTGAATTATTCTTCTGATTACTATAATAGTGAATATTATAATAGTGAATAGAGTTCACTACAGAGAATTATATATAACATTTCTCTACATAGGAATACAGATAATTAGATCTCACTGATGCCCTTAAAAAGGCAAATTTAAAAATTATAAGTTTTCTTTCTTTCCCCTCTGTATCTTATTTACCTGTTCATGTTTCTCTCGATTTTTGTGGTTGGATATCAAACTTTCCATTTAGCCCTGGCCTTTTCTGTGCAACTACTTGGAATTCTTCAATTTTGTTGAAAGCCCATACTTTCCCCTGGAAATATATAGTCAATTTTGATGGGTAGTTGATCCGTGGTTGCAGGCCCAGCTCTCTTGCCTTTCTGAATATCGTATTCCAAGCCTTGCGATCTTTTAGCGTGGAGACTGCCAGATCCTATGTGATCCTGATTGGTGCTCCTTGATATTTGAATTGTCTCTTTCTGGCTTCTTGTAAGATTTTTTCTTTTGCTTGAAAGCTTTTGAATTTGGCAATAATATTTCTAACCATTTTCTTCTCTGGGTCAAATGTAGTGGGTGTTCTATGAATCCTTTCAATGTCTATATTGCCCTCTTGTTGTAGGACTTCAGGGCAATTTTGATGAATAATTTCTTTTAGCACGGAGTCCAGGTTTCTATTAATTTCTGGTTTTTCTGGAAGACCAATTATTCTCAAATTGTCTCTTCTAGACCGGTTTTCTTGGTCTGTCACTCTCTCATTGAGATATTTCATGTTTCCTTCTATTTTTTCAGTCTTTTGACTTTGTTTTATTTGTTCTTGTTGTATTGAGAGATCATTAGCTTCTACTTGCTCAATTCTAGGCTTTAGGGATTGATTTTCGGCTATAATCTTTCGGTTTTCGGTCATAATCTTCTGGTTTTCGGCCATAATCCTCTGGTTTTCTGCCATAATCTTCTGGTTTTTGGCCATAATCTTCTGGTATTCCTTTTCATTCTGGTCATTTCTGGTGTTCAATTGCAAGATTCTACCTTTTAAACAGTTATTTTCTTTTCAGATCTCTTCCACTTTCCTCAAAATCTCAGTTTTGAACTCTTCCATAGCTTGTGAGGAGTTTTCCTTATTTGAGGAGGGTCCGGATGCTTGTTTGTTCTCCTCCTCTGTTTGCTCGGTTGTCTGGATTTTCTCTGTGTAAAAGTTGTCCAGTGTTAAAGGCTTCTTTTTCTTGTTGTTATTCTTTCTCTTCTGATCTTCCTGAGACTGGTTAGCCATCATTAGCCCAGCAGCTTCTCAGGTTTATCCTCGTGCTCAGTGTCTGTCCGCAGTCTATTGGCTCCTGAGGTCTGAGTTCTGGTTTTTTCCAAGGTCAAGCCCCCTGGTGGACCCCCTTGCTTGATCTTCTGCAGGAGGTTCCTTTACAAGTCTCAGGGCGCTGCTTCCACAGTCGTATACCCATCTGCACTGGTTCCCCACTTAGGTTTTCAGAACTTTAGTTCCTGGCTGTGTCTGCCTCCACCCACGCCTCCACCTGTGCCTGCTCTCTCAGCCTGCACTCTGAGCCCTGTGTCTACTCTCTGCTCCTGCACTCATATTTTGGGTGCGTTCTTTGGCTTATTGGGGTCCTAAATCTTGCTGCTCTCAGGAACAGGCACCGGAGCTGCCAATGACTCGATGGGTGCCCCTAATTTGCTCTATTTCTTTTTAGCTGGCTTCAGCACTATAGATGTTGTGTGTGGAGGGGGTGGGGGTCGGGTGGTTGCTCAGCCCGCGATTTAGTGAGAGCTGTTTCACTCCTTTATAGCATGGAAATGCCTCGATTCCACATACCTTCCACACTGTGCCCTGTTGTGGGGTTCCTCCGTTTGTCTGGACTTGTTTTTATGTCCCCTTGAGGAGTTTTTTGTGTTTTGGTCAGGAGAGGTTAAGAGCTGCTTCTTACTCTGCCGCCATCTTAACCCGGAACTCTCAACTGTATCTTTTATAAGAAAAATGTAAATTAAAATAATTCTTTTGCTGTAGACAACTCACTATGGAAACTTTCTTGTATTACTCTAATACAAGAAAACAATTTATTTTTATGATAATTATGTAATACATTATAATAAATATTAGTACTCAAGAGAAACAAATTCTCACATTAGCTATGCCCCCAAGCCCATATTTCATTCTTTATTGAGGGGGGACAGCTTAACACATACTGTTTATTCACACCATTTACTGTCTTCTATTTATTTTTATTTTCAGATTCTGTTCTAAATTTGGGACTTTGTCCTAGGGTCATGCTCCACTACCTTCCATACTTGTGATTGAGGTGTTCAGGATCTATCTGCTATTGATCTTGATATCCAGGGCTCTTTCTAGTGAATTTTATCCACCTTAGTCTGACTCTATTTAGAGCACTGGAAAGTTTCAAGCGCTCCTAGATTACTTAGACTTCTTGTCCTTCTGCACCACTCTTGTCAAAAGTTCTGCTGACTCCCAGCCCCCTTGCTTGAGTTCAGAGTGTTCTTTTTGACCTTCTCTAGAACTTTCCTGTTTTAGCATTCTATATTTCCTTTCCACCAGTAATTGATATCCTTCAAGTTTCAGATTAGAAATCTTAAAGAATCTTTGTTAAGAATATTATAAGTTTCTAGATTGTTTACCTGTAATCATGTTATCTTCCCTGAATGAGTAGTTCTACAGGTTTCTGGCTATCTTTCTGTGAAGAATGAGGGAGTTTACTATGGTTTCTCTTTTTTTTTTTGAGTTGCCAATTATTTTTATTTATAATACAATATAAATGTGCTATATTAATATACTACATATGATTTGTTATAAATATGTAATAAATTATAAGAAATATGATTATTCAAGCAAAAAATATCTAACAATCTTTTTTTCCCTCTCCCGCCTGTCCTTCATCCTTTCCCAAGAAGGCAGGTAATGCAATATAGGCTGTACATATATAATCATATAAACACACATGTGCATGTTTATCATGTTGTGAAATAAGACATATTGCTTTCAGTAAAGAAAAATTCATGAAATAAATAAAGGAAGAATAGTTTATTTTAATCTGCATTCAGACTCTGTTCCTTCTATGGCAGTAGATAGCCTTTTTCATCATGAGTTCTCTCTTTGGGTTTCTTGATAATTATTTAAAGTGATACCCTCTTTGTACCCCAAAGAGATAATAGGGAAAGAGATTTGTACAAAAATATTCATAGCCACTCTTTGTGGTGGTAAAATTTTGGAAAATGAAGGGATGCCCTTTGATTGGAGAATGGCTGAACAAATTGTGGTATCTGCTGGTGATGGAATACTATTGTGCTCAAAGGAATAATAAACTGGAGGAATTCCATGTGAACTGGAAAGAGCTCCAGGAATTGATGCAGAATGAAAGGAGCAGATCCAGGAGAACATTGTACACACAGACTGATACACTGTGGCACAATTGAGTATAATATTCTTTTCTACTAGCAGCAATGCAATGATCCAGGACATCTCTGAGGGATTTATGAGAAAGAACGCTATCAACATCTAGAGGAAGAACTCTGGGAGTAGAAAACACAGAAGAAAAACAACTGCTTGATCACATGGGTCAATGGGGATGTAGACTCCAAAGGACCACCCTAGTGCAAATAGCAATAATATGGAAATAGGTCTTGATCAATGACATGTAAAACCCAGTTAAATTGCGCACTGGCTATGGAAGGGGGGTGGAGGGAGGGAAAGAACATGAATCTTGTAACCATAGAAAAATATTCTAAATTAATCTATTAAATAAAATTTCCCCCCCAAAAAAAATAAATAAAGTAATACCCTCATGAGAATATTTCTGGAGCATAAGTGGAAAATTTATCTCTCATATAACCTTTTAGACCACTCTTTAAACATCAAATTAGTGCAGCCATGTATAGTTATACAGTTATAGTTATTAGAAGTTAAGAATTGACAAGGATACATATTGGGCAGGAACTGAGAGATGGAATTATTGCAAAACATCAAAGGAAGGATGTAAAAACAAGCAGCAAGCTCTAAGGCTTCACTGAAGGTTGACACCAGAGAGCCTCCTAGGGGAAAGTTTCCATACTTGTTCAGTTATTTTTCAGTCAGTCTCACTCTTTATTACCCCACTTGAGGATTTTCTGGGCAAAGACATTGGAGTGGTTTGCCATTTAATTCTCAAGCTCATTTTACAGGTGAGGAAATGGAGGCAAAAGGGTTGTGACTTGCCCAGGGCCAACACTCTATGCACTGTGCCACTGTGTCACTTAACTGCCCAGTGATAGTGCTATGGGAAATATAACTGAAAGGAATCAATCAAAAAGTCAACAAACATTTAGTTAGAAACTGCTCTGTACCAGGAACTATGCTTATCCCTGGGGATACAAGTACAAAAAAATAAAACAATCACTATTCCTAAATAGCTTACATTCTAATGGGAGAGACAAGTGTACATAAAAATGCAAACGATATCAAAGATAAAATGTGGAAAACACACAAAATGTAGATAAACATAAGGTAAAATTTTAGTGGGAGGGAGCAGCTGGTAGAAGTTCCCAATAATTATTTTTGATGAAAATTGACCTTTTTGCCTGGATGTCAACTGAGAGAAAATAGAGAAATGATATCTATCTGAGAATAGGTCAGAGTATATTGGAAAGAGTCTGGCTTTTTTCTCCTGAACACTTATTAGCTGAAAGACTGTGGGCAAGTCAAGTAACCTCTTTGAGACTTAATTAATTAATCTATAAAATTGGAGTAAAAACACCTACAAATGATTGTCACATAAAGTTTTTGTGAAAATAAAACTATATAACATATGTAAAACATTCTGTAAATCTCAAAACATTATATAAATATCAGCTATTCATATAAGTTCTGCTTTATACAGGTTGAATATTGTTTTAGATTCTGTTAAGATACTAGAATGATTTGTTATTTCTTGTTCTTAGATAATATGACAGATGAGGAAACAAAGGTAATATATTCCGAATGGCATATTATTTTCCCCCCTTTTTGCTTGTTTGAGTATTACATGAAATAATCAGTTGTCATAGGAGCAGCGAAGCAGTGAGTGGTATAGAAAAAGCATTACATGAGAAATGTGGAAATCAGAGCTTTTCTTTTATGAAAATACATCTTTGTGTATGGTTTCATTTGATTGCTGGAAGACAGCCACCTCCTAATGAGAAAAATCAGCTAATAAATATTCACCACCCCAATGTCTAATTAAAATTAATCAGTTTATTGATATTGAGTATTCATGAGGAAATTTTCAAATGCAAATGATGACTGATTTCTTGGAAAGGTTGTTCATGACTGCAGGCCAGGGACAGAACTTGGAATGGAGAAGAGAAGAGGGTTTGATTGGCACAGAGTGGGAGTAAAGGAAAGAAATCTGGATTTGGAATCACAAATACTGATTTAAAATCTTAGCTCTGTAATTTTGTGTTTGCATGGAAAGGTCACTTATATGCACTTATAAAATTACATTAGATGACATCTAAGATCATTTCTGGTTCTATATCATGTAATCATATGTACAAGGTGAGATGCTAGGTGACACAGTCAATAGAGTGCTGGAATTGGTGTCGGGAAGAATTGAGTTCAAATCCAGACTCCGACACTTACTGGTAGTATGATACTGGAAAATTCACTTAATCATTTTATTAGTCATTCAATTTCAATGTTACCATTTTTTATATAATATCTATTTTTATCTCAAAGGAATCTAATTTTAGAACATCATTTTAATAATAAAAACAAGCCAGAGAATATGGCTAAATCTCAGTCTCAGTCAGTTGCCACATATGTAAAATGATGTGTGAAAGGAAAGAGTGAATCATTCCGGTATCTTCACCAATAAAAACTCAAACTAGATGACAAAGTTGGACACAACTGAAAAAAAAAAAAAAGACTGAACAACAACATTTGGTGGCACAAATACAAAAAATGAAGTGAAGAGTTGGGATAAGGCTAAAAGAGAAGTCCCATAGCCTTTGGAAATAGAAATGACTTTTAAGAAAGTTTTGTTGTTTAGATGTTTTCAGTTGTGCCTCACTCTGTGAACTGTTTTGTGGTTTTCTTGGCAAAGATACTAGAATGATTTGCTATTTCTTGTTCTTAGATAATACGACAGATAAGGAAATAAAGATAAATGGTAAATAAAAGGTAAGTGACTTGCCCAGAGACACACAGCTATTAAGTATTTGAGGCCAAATTTGATCTCAGGTCTTTCTGACACCAGGCTTGGCATTCTACTCACTGCAGTATGTAGCTGTCAGGTTTAGGCTTTCTTGAAAATATAAATTCCTAACACCATTCTGAGATTTTTTTTATGATGTAGGAGAAAAGGGCAGTTTTTAAGAATGCTTATTAAATTCATAACTTGGTTAAGTTGATAGGGACTCTATTCCAAAAATTAAAAGGAACAAAAATTCAAATAATGATTTTTAGATAATGTATTTTTTATTTTTTCCATTTATATTTTCAGCAGTACATATTTTTCCTTCTTTAGTTCTATAGAAAAAATTGAGTTTACCACTAAATTAATAAGAAGAATTGGCTGAAATAAAATATCTATGAGTGCTTTCATTCATTATACTCTTCCAACTTTAACAATAGTATTTTACTCAGCAGTGGCCTCAGAAGAAGGGTATTTGTATTTTGTTATGGGAGCTAGTGATATGAGACCTTCCCAAGATTCAGTTTATTTTGTTTTACTTCTTATATTTTTTCACAAAATGAAGTACAAAATTCATTTGGAAATCTTTGCTGTTACTTCTACTAGACCTCAAAATTAATGATTTTAGTTTCATTGTGGTATTAGTAAGATAATTTAGTTTGGTGCAGTCAGCTTCATTTGGGAAGGCTTTGTCATTATTTGTAATTGATTACCTTTGCAGGACTGTAAGGGATATCAAATTTATGATCTAACCCCAACTTTCTGGGTTCACCACTGTTGTCTGCCATTCTCTGGAGCTGAGTTCCATCCATTTTCTCTAATTCCTAAGTCCTTTCTAGATTTGCTCTTAGTCATTTTCATTTGTCAGTTTGAGCCTATAGTTAGGCAAAGAGTTATAATATCACAATAGAATTAGTTTTGGATATAAAGTCAGATGCCTCAGTTCAATTTCTAGCCCTTCTCATTACTGATCGTGTGAACTGTAACAAGTCACTTTCTGGATTCACAGTGGCATATTCAAGACTGTGGATAAGAAGAAGTAGTTGAGCTTTTCAAACAATTCCTTCTAAATAACTTTAAAATAATGTATCAGACCAAATTCTGGAGTTGTAGAACAAAAGAAGGTCAAAGTGAAACATTTTACCTCCCAAGACAACTTTGGAGTTCAGAAGGAGAGACCTGTGACACTGGAGTGTGAACTGGCCCAGACAGTAGCTATGGGTCTTGGATGTGGCAAGAATAGCTTCAGGAGTCTCAAAGTAAAGATGGTAACTAGTCCAAAAAGGACCCATGTGCTAGCACTGAGCACTTGACAAGGTGTTGTTTGGCAACTCCATTATCCATATCTGCTTCACTTTCAGTCCTAAAGGAGTGGGACTCCAGAGGGACCATATCAATTATGATTATGAGAAATCAGGGGCCCTGCTTGGGTAAGAACTGGAAAACAAATCAGGAAAGCAATGAAAACCCTGGATAACATCATCTTGGAAGCACTGAAAATTTCCACCTGCCCTTTATCCCCCAGTACCCAATGCAAACTAGCTCTAAAAGCTGTTTTCTGGGGAAAACCTAAAGCATGGGACAGTGCTCCCTTCTCCAAACCAGGAATAGATTACAACTTTATTAGAAAGTTCAAGTCAAGGAAGAGACTAGAATAATGGGAAAACAATGGAAAAAGAACCAAAATAAAAATTAAATATGTCAACATGGAAAATCAAGACACAACCTCAGAATAAAAACATCAGTGTCAAAACATCCATAACCAAAGCCTCAAAGAAAAATAGGAATTGGACACAAGTCCAGTCAAAATTATTAGAAAAGCTAAAATGATTTTCAAAATCTATTAAGAGAGGAGGAATAAAAATAAGGAAAAGAAATGAGTGTTGTAAGAAAAATATGAAAATACAATTTAACAGCTTGGTAAAAGAGACAAAAAAATACTGAAGAAGTATGAAAAAAACCCAGAACAAGTCAAATGAAAAAATAAGTACAAAACTCCATTAATGAACATAACTCTTTAAAAAGCTCAATTGTCAATAAGGAAAAAAGAGTTATAAAAGCTCACTGAAGAAAATAATCCATTAAAAATTAGAATTGTACAAGTGGAAGTTAATTCGTTTTAAAAATCTTGAGGGACATAGGGATAAATGAGGCCTTTACTAAAATAAATAATATCTATATAAACCAAGAGCAAGCATTATCTCTAATAAAGATGGACCTTGCACTAAGATCAATATGGAAGCAAGGATGTCCATCATCACCACTATCATTCAAAATTGTGTTAGAAATTCTAGTTATAGCAATGACAAGAAAAAAGAAATTAAGGAATACAAATAGGCAATGAGGAAACAAAACTATTGTTCTTTGCCAATGACATGACAGTGCACTTAAAGAATTTGAGAGAATCAAATAAAAACTGGTTGAAAACAAATTCAGCAAATTTGCAGTATATAAAATAAGGCAATAAAATAATCAGTATTTTTATATACTAATATGAAAACCCATAACGAAGAAATAACAAGAGAAATTCAATTTAAAATAATTGCAGACAATGTAAATCAAATCACTTGGGAGTTTACCTGCCAAGCAAAACCAGATATTGTATGCTCACAATTACAAATATTTTTCATACAAATAAGGAGAAATCTACATAATTGAAAAATATTAATTGCTTATAAGTATAAACCAATATAACAAAGGCGACAATGCTGTCTAAATTACTTTATTTATTCAGTGCCATATTAAAGTACCAAAGAATTGTTTTATAGATATGGAAAAAATAAATACAAAATTCTCCTGGAAAAAAGAGGTCAAGAATATCAAGGGAATAAATGTAAAATATGTGAATGAAGAGAGTCTAGCAATACCAGATTTCTATCTACATTACAACACAGCAGTCCTCAAACCAATCTGGTGCTGCTTAAGAAATAGAGTGGTAGATTCACTTGAATCAATTAGGTAGACAATACACAGCATTCAACCACCAAGGCAGTTCAGTGTTCAATAAACACAAAGATACTAAATTTTGTGGAAAGAACTCACTATTTGACAAAAATTCCTAGAAAAACTGGAAAGCAATTTGACAGAAACTAGGCATAGCTCAACACCTCACATTGTATACTGAAATAATGTCAAAATGGATAAATGATTTAGACATAAAGTGATATCAAAAGTAAACTAGGGGTGTATAAAAAAAACAACCAAACAACTTTACCCATAAGATCTATGGATAAGGAGAAAATTTATGACCTAACAAAAAAAAATGGAGAGGAACATGAGGAGTAAATGGAATAATTTTAGTTATATGAAATTAAAAAGGTTTTCCACAAGTAAAACCAGAGCAGCCAAAATTAGAAGAAAAGCAGGAAAGTGGGGGAAATTTTTTATAGCATGTTTCTTCCATAAAGGCCATATTTCTGAAATATATAGGGAATTGAATCAAGTGTATAAAAATAAGAGCCATTACTCCATTCATAAATGATAAAATATATGAAAAAGTTTTTTCTAGAAGAAATAAAAGCTATCAATAATCATATTAAAAATGTTCAGTCACTGTTGATTAGGGAATTGCAAATGAAAACAATTCTCAGATACCACATCACATCTGTCAGATTGACTAACAACAGAAAAGGAAAATGACAGATGGTGGAGGGGATGTGGAAAAATTGAGACATTTATGCACAACAGTGGAGTTGCAAACAAGTCCAGCCATTCTGGAGAACTATTTGGAAATATACCCAAAGTACTATCTAATAAACTATGCATAATCTTTTAATAGCAATACTATTTCAAGGTCTATATAACAAGGAGAAAACAACAAAAAAGTAATGGATCTATATTTACAAAAATATTTATATCACTTCTTTTTTTCTGATGTCAAAGAATTGGAAATTTAGAGGATGCCCATTCATTGAGAAAATGGCTTAATAAGTTTTATATGATTGCCCTTGAATATTGTTGTACTGTGAAAAATTATAAAAAGGATGGTTTAAAATAAAACCTAGAAAGGGTACTCCGAACTGATGCAAAGTGAAATGAATAGAACCAAAAAAGCATTGTATCCTTTAGGAACATTATTGTACAGTGTTCAACTGTAAAAGACTTAGTTAACAACTCTGATCAAGACAATGATCCTAGCAATTGTGTGGTTTTCTACATCAATATCCTCATCCATGGCAGGTTCCCTCTGCATTGTTTAGTAACACATTTCTATTTAAGTTTGGAACCCCTGCTGTAGAGAAATGAGTGCTGAGCTTGAAGTCAGGATGATTTAAAGCTTCTTAAATCTGGACAGATCTTAGGGAGTCTATACATTTGTTTCAGAGAAATTAAATACAATTATTTTAATTTTAATTTAAAAAATAACTATATTTTATTTTAAATTTATTTATTTTTAAATTTAATTAAATATTTAGGTCACTTGCTAATCTATGGGCCTCATCCCTGAAACCATCTTGGCAGAAGGGCTAAAACAGGGTGAGGGTAACTGATGGACTACAAACCCATAAGAGGGTGTCTATCCTAAGCATGCGAAAACTTCTGTCACTGGAACTGGTGGATGAGAACAATTTGTTCCAATGGTCATGAGTATGTAGAGCTTGGTGAGACATTGAAAACATCAAGGTCATCTACTGCATCACAGGCCATCACTCATCATCTTGACTTTGATTGAATGTCAGTGACTCTGGAAGAGATTTGTGTGACTGCCTCACTTATATTCAATTCATTCTCAAGTCAAGAGATTACGCCATGATCCCACAGGTCCTTTTTAAAAATGATAGATGAATAACAAAAATAACAGCAACAGCATTCTAATTTTTTTTTCTGATTAGAGTGCAAAGCTTTTGCTCTGTTTTAGAGAGATTTCAAGACTCAATAAGTCTTGAATGAGTAAAATGAACAAAAAATGAGTAATTTTATGAGTAAAAAATAAGTAAAATGAGTAAAAAAAATGAGCAAAAATTTTTGTGAGTATCTGGGTGGGTAGGGAATTCTTGAATTCCCTTCATAGGACATTATCTATTTTATTCAGAATCTACCTCTAAAGGTAATACATCTTTTAATCAGATATTAAAGCAAAACTAGATTTCTTCCTTTATTCTTCACAACTTCACCAACCACCAGACTGCCCATCCCCAAGACCATAGCCTAGAAGGTCTAGGGCTCTGGGTCTTGGTTCTCCTTATTGATAACATCCTTTCCTTGGCCACTGTTTCATGAAATCCTTAGCCATTCTTCTCTTCACAACTTCCGCTTGGGCCACATGTTCAACTACCTCTCCAATCTCTTTCCTTTTCCTTCTCCTTTTTCTAATTCCCAGAACATTCATCTATATTTCATCTATTTCTAGAACCTACAAAGTGTAACAAATCTGTAAAAGCCATTTACTGCTAAGTTTGCTTATTGGGGCTGAGGTTACTTTAATAAGGCTTGCATTTATTACAGCATATTATCAAACTTTACTGATTATTCAATAATACAAACACAAATTCCTCTAGGAACAAACCACTCAATTGATTCTTAAAGGTTGCTTTAAGCATGTCTCATATTAATGTTAATGCTATGTTCCTTCTTTGCCTAACCAGAGGCTATAGGTGCCATGCTTTAGGGTAACATTCTGGAAAGCCTTCATTAATTAACATTGCTTTCAATTGAACACAAGATGCTCACAATTCCAATTGACAGGAATGCAGTAACCTGTCCTGAGTGACTCAGGAGCAGGCTGATGGCTGGGACTTCATGTAGTTTAAAAAAAATCATTCCAGCTAAGGTTATTAAGTTCTGATTTATTTTCTATTAACCACACTTATCATTAAAAGAAAATATCAATCAAAGATGTCATTAGGAAATACTTGTCAATTGTTTACCAGATTTGGGACACATGTGCACTATTAGTAACTGTTTGCCAAATTTGAAGGACCCATGTCATTGACAAACTATTTGTTATTGTTCAGTTGTTTTTCAGTTACGTCCAATTTCTTCATGACCCCATTTGAGGTTTTCTCCGTAAAGATACTGGAGTAGTTTGCCATTTCCTTCCCTGGTTCATTTTACAGATGTGGAAACTGGAATATAAATGACTTGCCTAGAGTTACCCAGTTTGGGAAGTGTCCAAGGCTAGATTTGAACTCAGGAAGATCAGTCTTTCTGACATCAAGCCGGGAACTTTATCCATTTTACCACCTAACTGTCCTAACAAAGTATACGTAGTTTATCTAAAAATCAGAAAAAGACCCCTTCCATATAAGTATGTTACAAATTAGATACATAAAGCAAAATTTGTCAACATACATATTCCTACTATAGAACCATTAAGATGAAACTAACCTTTCCATTGTTACTGGATGTAGTAGGTTAATTAATTCATTTTCATATGGTCCCTCTTAACGATTTCTGTAATTCTCTGGACCAAAGAATCTCTCCCTGGCTGCCACTAACCAGTTTACATTTTTTCTTCAACTAAGATATAAGATCCTCAAAAACACAATGTTTTTGCTTTTTGTTTTTGTTACCTCAAACCCAGTATTTAGGATATTTCCTAGCATATAGTAGGAGCTTAATAAATGCCCACTGACTGAATGACTCAAGGGTTAGCATGGTGTTTAATACAGAGTAAGTACCTAATTTTCATTTATTTGTATACTCAAATATTGACTTACTCATAACACCAGGCAAAGTTGCACATAGGACCCTTGAAATAACTTTGAGTCAAAAAATCACAGAAATTCAGACTCTTATTGTTGGGATCTAGTGCAATCCTCACCAGAGCAGTAAACCAATCTATGGCATCTACAAAAATGTTCATGCAGCATTTCCTTGAAGATGATAATATTTTGGAGGGTGAAATTTAGATTAATAAGGGGATAAGTGAGAAACCTTACTACTACTCTGATATCTCTTCATGGCATAGAAATGTCTGTATTCTTGAAGCTTATTCCAGTATAGACATATTTTGGTAGATGAAACCAGCTGAGAAAGGCTTTGAGTAAGGATCTAGTGAAAGGCAGTGTACTTATGGTCTGAGGACATTAGCCACCATAAGAGAGGCAGATCACTAGAAGATTGGCCCCCAGTTAACCACAGTAAGTAAAAAATTGGATTATGGAAGGATTGGGATATACTGATATATATATACACACACACACACACGCACACACACACACACACACACACACACACACACACACACACACACACATATATATATAAAATATAGATATAATAATTTATTTTATAATTGTTACCTAATAAATAATTATGCATTAATTATCCTATTAAGAGTCCTAGATATTGTAAAGTAGAATGACTGTGAGGATTTAGAATTTTTTTAAACCCTTACCTTCCACCTTAGAAACAAAATTATGTACTAAGACAGAAGAGTGGTAAGGGCTAGCCAATGGGGTTTCATTTGTCCAAGATCACACAGCTAGGAAGTGTTTGAAGTCAAATTTAAACCCAGGACCTCTTGTCTTGAGTCCTGGCTCTCAATCCACTGAACCACCTAGATGTCCTTGAGGATTCATAGTACAAACCTCATTTAAGAAGGAGGTTAGGAAGAAGAGTAGCATAGGAAGAGAGAGTGGCCTATATAAATGTATTATATCTTACTATGTTTCTAAGCAGCAAAAAAAAAACAACCAAATTTAAGAAATATTTTGTATCTACTGTTATTTATGATGGTAAATAAGAGGGAATTTAAATTGTAAGAGGAATATTGGAAGAAAGAAGTAAAAGTCCCATTTTCCAGTCAAGAAAAATTTCATGTTCCAAAAGAGCAAGGCTGGCTGGATGCTTCTAGACCAACAACTCAGCATTCAGTCATTTATTGGAAATATAAACTATCCATAATGTCACCCTGAAGACAGTCAACTGATATTCCTTTTGAAAAGGCAAAGTTCACCTATTATTAGGTGATATTTTTTCTTATCTCTGTCCAATGAAATTTTGTGGGGTAGTTAGACTAATACTCCTAGAGAAATCAGCAATGAATAATACAAAGTCAGTGAGACTCTCCAAGTTCTTGCATCGTGGAGTCTTCTGGTAGGTTCAGGATTAGTAATCACAAAGTTTGCTCTAACTTTCTTAAATCTTCTAGGAAAAGCAACAAAGAATAAATTTAGAACTCATCAGCAAAGACTAAAAATAAGATTATTTTTTTCTTAGCAAGAGTTAAAATTAACTAAATTAAATATAACTGATCTTTTCATATATCATTAGATAATGAGTTCCTTATGAATAAATAGACTGGTTTCCCCCACTTTATTATCCCATCTGCTAGATCCATGTACTTGGAAAATTTTTCCATTTCATATGGCTTGGAGATTATGAGTAATTGGTAAGCCATCATCTATTACAAACACTTAAATTCTGATAGATCACTGTGATGTCTGTGGGATTGGGTAACAGTTCTGCCTATGATAACCATCTGCCTCCTGCTGAAATCTCAAGAATATTTTGACCTCTGCATATGAATAGTATGTAGGCATAGTAACTTGGTCTGCTGATTTACGTTCTAAGTTCAATATCACTTTTTGCTTGCTCTTGGTAGGTGTCAATGAAAAAAGAAACCCTATCTTCTGTTTTAGAATTGATACTAAGCATTGGTTCTAAGAAGAATGGTAATGGCTAGGGAATTGAGTTGTAACATTCCCAGGGCCACACAGCTAGGAAATTTCTGAGGCCATATTTGAATCCAGGTCCTCTTAACTCTAGGATTGGCTCTCTATTCCCTAAGCCAACTAGCCATTCTCTATTTTTTAATAGCATGAAGTAATCTATTATAGAGTTTCTATAATCTGCTTTGATTGTAAATTCAGGCTCCTTAAGGATAACCCATTTGATTTCTGGTGGTGATGACCTAATACTAAATTCGTTTATAAATATCTAAGTTTTCATAAAAAAATCATGGTATTATCCATTTAATGTTGGAAGGAATCACAGACACCAAATCCCATTTATTCAACTCTTTGAATGGTTCTTTGACAACATATTGTTGGTTGAGTTCTCATGGATGTTGCCCATGAAGGGCTTTTGGAGTCCATGCTTAGATTTTGATTGCATTATGGGTTCCACCTGAAAATAAACAATTTTCATTAACATATGTTGAGTCCATAGTTGTATACCATTTGTCAACCATTACTATTTTTCAGGAAAGTGATTTCTACTTTTTTCAAAAATAATTTCTGTAAAATTTTAATCTATCATTTGTGTTGAGAACATTTATCAGTGTTGTGATGATTGTAAACTGTATTTTGTTTATGTCATAGTTATTGTTTGATAACATTTATGATAAGACTCCAATAAGTAGTCACTTAGACTAAGTAGTCCTAATGCCCATCAAATCATGTAAGCAAAACATAGTTTGTACTTTTTTCCTCTGTCAGCTTTCTGACAGACAGATAAGGCTTGCAGATTTTGATGGTATGAACTCCTGACCTGCTTGCAGGGGCCTTTAGTCATTCTATTTCTGCTGTCTTAGTTAACATCAGAACCTCTCATCAGTTTGTGGTGCTGATAGAGAAACTCCCCCTACCTGAACTTCACTCAAACCTGGTATCAATAAGGGACCGTGAGACCTTTTCTACCACATCTGGGTCTGATTAGACCCCTCCCACATCTGGCATTGATTACTTGTTCTCAAACAAGTCTATTCTTAGGGAATAAAATCTTGCCACCTGAACCCCCACTCTAAGCTTCTTTCCTTCTAACACACCTCCTTCTGCCATTGGTTGAAATAAATTTTTCTGCATGTGGTAATAAGCCTCTCTCTGTGATGCTACATTTATCTACCTGTTTGTCTGTCTGCTTGTCTATCTATGTATCTATCTAATCATCTATCTATCTATCTATCCATCCATCTATCTATCTATCTTTCGATAATGTGTGTGTATGTGTGTGCTTGGGTTTTGCCTGCTTATAAAGTCACATAAAAACCAGTGCTCTTGATAATATAATTTTCCTGATTTCTGATTTCTTAGAAACCCTGATCCCAACTATTTGCATCTGAACAATACAATTGAGCAATGAGAACAAATAAAACAATACTGTTTCTTTTCTTTTTTGCCCTCTCTATCACAAATCAGTCCTGCCACTGACTTTCAGTGCATCTAGTTGTCCTGCTTTTCCTTTCAGTCTGGGAAGAATCATTGTCATTTGTCTCCAATGAATTTACATTATGAGTTACTCTCATAACTAACCCCTTATTCAAAAGCATATGAAATGGATTAAATGTATTACACTAAGAATATTAATTAGCTAGGCAGAGTAGGATGCTGAGGGATGTATTCAAATTTTAATTCTTTCTAATTTTATTTCACTTTTTCACTTTTTCTATTTCCTCATCTTGTAGATTCAGCTCTAGTTACTCTCTATATGGTGATCTGTATTACATAAAGCTTTTTAAAAATATGTAATCTGTATTGCATAATTTTTTATAAAGCAAGCTATTATTTTTTCCTATGAGAGATTCGGAGGTCATGGTGGGCAAATATGTGCTTACATATGCTTTGGAGGGGGTTTGGGTGCAACATTTAGAGATCTTTAGTGTGGTAGGGATATTCTCTATATCTTTTGATTTTTCTTTATTCCTTCTGAGATTCATCTTGATTGGATTGCAACTTATACTACAATATAGTTTTATATATAGGTTGGGTAGTGCATAGGCATCAAAGTCATTGGTTTTAGACATCTCCCTAACTACTGGGACATCCATAGTTCTTACAATGATAAAGATGATCTGCTTCTTGATGGCTTTTTTCTAGCCTTGTTCTAGTCTTGTTCTAGGGCTCCCAAAGTGTCCCATGTGGTTTGGAACACCAGTTGTTTCTGCCATCTTCATCATCTTGTAAGAATGAAGCTTGAAGGGGATATGATTCCTTTATCTAAAGGTTTTAAATTATAAAGGTTTTTGAAAAGTGATGATTCAATTCTCTGTCAAATTGTATGGTGTCTCCAATTTAATTCCACCTGTAATGATTCCATAGATTCCTTTATTTCACTTAGCGATTTTAGTAAAATTCCATGAGCCTTGACTGAATTTGACATATTAATATCTTCTCATACTTGTTGTATGGTACTTTTTTTTGGTGCTCCTATCCTCATTTCCTTTTGCCTCATGATATTTATTCCCTTTTATTAAAATATTGTTTTTACTCACTCTTTAGCTAACTCGTAACAAAGTGATTATCCCTATGAAGACTCATTTCTTCCCCCTCTTCCTATATTTTTGTGGATTAAAAAAAATTAAGAGACATCTGGGTAAAGATGGCTTCAGAGTAGTTGCAAAACTTTTACCCTCCCCACCACTGAGCTGTACAATACCTCAAAAGAACAAAAAGGCCAAGTTCAGAAGAGCGAAGGGACTCTACAATAGGGTGCAGCATCAAAGTTATGTGGGATTTGGGCATTTCCACTCTATAAGGGGGTAAATTAACTCCCACCAAGCCTGGAGATGATCAAACAGTCCCCCACCCCACATATGGGGCAGTATTCATAGCCAGTAACCTAGAATTAAAGCAATGGGGAACAACCTGTAAGTTCTTGGCAGCAGATCAAGAGCATCCCTGAGAGCAGCTAGACTTGAAAACCCAGGAGCCTGAAGAGTGCACACCTTGGGTGCAGAGAAGGGAGTGGGGCTAGGGCAGCATATAGCAGAAACCACAGGCAGACTTAAAAAAATAGCCTTAGGCAAAAACCAGCTCCATAGCTCTATAAACGGCGAGCCTGCCCTCTTCACCCAGACTTCTGAGGGAAGCAAGAAATAACAGAGTAATGGCTAGCAAGGCTCAAGAAAAAACAACCAACAAAAGAAGCAAGAAAAATCCACTAACTAGATAATTTTTACATAGAAAAAATCCAGACCACAGAACAGACAGCAGAGGAGGACAAGCATGTAAACACATCCAAACTCTCCCCCCAAAAGTGAAAATTGATCACAAGCTCTTGAAGAGTTCAAATCTGAGATCATGAGAAAGGTGAAAGTGATCTGGCAAGAAAAGTGGGAAATAGTTCAAAAAGAAAATAACAGTCTAAAAGGCAGAATTTCACAATTAGAAATTGAGGTTCAGAAATGAAATGAAATGATAAGCAAATTGAAGACCAAAAATGACCAGCTGGAAGCCATGAAGAGCCAGATAGACCAGTCTGAAAAGGAAAACCAAAAACTTATAGGAGAAAACCAGTCTTTAAAGGCTAGAATTAGGCAAGTAGAAGCCAATGATCTCATGAGACAGCAAGAATAAATAAAGCAAAGTCAAAAGACTGACAAAATAGAGGGAAACATGTAATATCTCAATGAGAAGATGGCAGATCAAGAAAACAGGTCTAGAAGAGACAACTTGAGAATTATTGGTCTTCCTGGAAAAATCAGAGACAAATAGAAATCTAGATATCATACTACAAGAAATTATCCAAGAAAACTACCCCGATGTCCTTAAACAAGAGGGCAAAATAGATGTTGAAAGAGCCCAAAGAACACCCTCTAACCTAAATCCTCAAAAGACAACCCCTAGGAATATAATACCCAAATTTAAAAGCTTCCAAGTTAAGTAGAAAATATTACAAGAAGCCAGAAAGAGACAATTCAGATATCAAGGAGTATAAATCAGGATCACACAGGATCTGGCAGCCTCCACACTATAAGACTGCAAGGCTTGGAATATGATATTCAGAAAGGTAAGGGAACTCAGTCTACAACCAAGGATCACCTACCCATCAAAACTGATTATATACTTCCAGGGGAAGGTATGGGCATTCAGCAAGATAGAAGATTTCCAAATATTAGTAAGGGCATATGGAAAGGCAAATAAAAAACGAATTGGAAATTGAATACTATGGTTCTCAACAACCAGTTAATTAAAGAACAAATCCTAGAAACAATTAATAAATTCATTGAAAAAAATGAAAATGATGAGACATCCTACCAAAACAAGTGAGATACAGCCAACTCAGGGGGAAATTTATATCCTTGAGTGCATATATTAACAGATTACAGAGGGTAGAGGTCAATGAACTGGGCATGCAAATCAAAAAACTAGAAAGTGAAGAAATTAAAAATCCCCATTTGAAAACTAAATTAGAGATTATACAAATTAAAGGAGAAATTAATAAAATCAAAAGTAAAAGAACTATTGAATTAATAAATAAAACCAAAATCTGGTACTTTGAAAAAACAAATAAAATAGACAAAATACTGGTCAACCTAATTTAAAAAAAAGGAAAGAAGAAAAGCAAATTAACAGTATCAAAGATGAAAAGGGAGACCTCACCTCTAATGAAGAGGAAATTAAGGCAATCATTAAAAATGATTTTGCCCAATTACATGGAAATAAATATAGCAATCTAGGTGATATGGATGAATATTTACAAAAATATAAATTGCCTAGATTAACAGCAGAAGAAATAGAACACTTAAACAATCCATATCAGAAAAAGAAATTGAACAAACCATCAAAGAACTCCCTAAGAAAAAATCCCCAGGACCAGATGGATTCACAAGTGAATTCTATCAAATATTCAAAGAACTAATCCCAATACTATACAAACTATTGGACATAATAAGCAAAGAAGGAGTCCTACCAAATTCCTTTCATGACACAAATATGATACTGATCCCAAAGCCAGGTAGAACAAAAACAGAGAAAGAAAACTACAGACCAATCTCCTTATTGAACATAGATGCAAAAATCTTGCATAGAATACTAATAAAAAGACTCCAGCAAGTGAACATTAGGGTTATACATTATGAGCAGGTGGGATTTATACAAGGAATGCAAGGATAATTCAATATTCAGAAAACCATCCACATATTTGACCATATCAACAAGCTAACAAACAAAAATCATATGATTATCTCAACAGATGCTGAAAAAGCCTTTGACAAAATACAACCAACACCCATTCCTACTAAAAAGACTAGAAAGTATAGAAATAGAAGGGCCTTTCCTAAAAATAATAAACAGTATATATCTAAAACTATCAACAAGCATTATATGCAATAGGGACAATTTAGAAGCCTTCCCAATAAGATCAGGAGTGAAACAAGAATGCCCATTATCACCTCTATTATTTAACATTATAATAGAAACATTAGCAATTGCAATTAGAGAAGAAAAAGAAATTGAAGGTATTAAAATAGGCAATAGGGGCCCAGGCTATCCCTCTTTGCAGATAATATAATGGTGTACTAAAAAAATCCTAGAGAATCAACTAAAAAACTAGTGGAAATAATCAATAACTTTAGAAAAGTTGCAGGATACAAAATAAATGCACATAAATCATCAGTGTTTCTATATATTTCCAACACATCTCACGAGCAAGAGTTAGAAAGAGAAATACCATTTAAAATCATACTAGACATTATAAAATACTTCAGAATCTATCTACCAAAACAAACAGAGGAATTATATAAACACAACTATGAAACACTTTCCACACAATTAAAACTAGATCTAAACAATTGGAAAAATATTGAGTGCTCATGGGTATGACAAGCTAACATAATAAAAATGACCATTCTATCCAAATAAATTTACTTATTTAGTGCCATATCTATCAAACTACCAAAAACTTTTTTACTGAATTAGAAAATACCATAACAAAGTTCATTTAGAAGAACAAAAGACAAAGAATATCAAGGGAAATAAAAAAAATATGATGGAAGGTGGCCAGCAGTACCAGATCTTAAACTGTGCTATAAAGCAGTAGTCATCAAAGCAATATGGTCCTGGCAAAGAGACAGAAGGGAGGATCAGTGGAATAGACTAGGGGTAAGCCACCTGAGCAAGACAGTTTTCTATAAACCCAAAGAACCCAGCTTTTGGGACAAAACCCCACTACTTGACAAAAAGTGCTGGGAAAATTGGAAAACAATATGGGAAAGATTAAGTTTAGATCATCATCTCACAATTTACACCAAGTTAAATTCAGAATGGGTGAATGACTTGAATATAGAGAAGGAAACTATAAATAAATTAAGCAAACACAAAATAGTATACTTGTCAGATCTTTGGGAAAGGAAAGATTTTAAAACCAATCAAGAGTTTGAAAAAATTACAAAATGTAAAATAAATAAGTTTGATTACATTAAATTAAAAAAGTTTTTGTAGAAACAAAATGAATACAACCAAAATTAGAAGGGAATCAACAAATTGGTTAAAACTCTTTATAACAATAAACTCTGACAAAGGTCTAGTTACTCACATTTCTAAGTAGCTAAATCAATTGTACAAAAAATCAAGCCATTCCCCAACTGATAAATGTGCAAGGGACCTGAATAGGCAATTTTCAGATAAAGAAATCAAAACTATTAATAAGCACACAAGAAAGTGTTCTAAATCCTCTATACTTAGAGAAATGCAAATCAAAACAACTTTGAGATACCACCTCACACTTAGCAGATTAGCTAACATGACAGTAAAGGAAAGTGGGGATTGTTGGAGGGGATGTGGCAAAATAGGGACATTAACGCATTGCTGGTGGAATTGTGAATTGATCCAACCATTATGGATGGCAATTTGGAAAGATGCCCAAAGGGCTTTAAAAGACTATCTGTCTTTTGACCCAACCATACCACTGCTTGGTTTATACTCCAAAGAGATAATAAGGAAAAAGACTTGTACAAAAATATTTACAGCTGCACTCTTTATGGTGGCAAAAAATTGGACAATGAGAAAATGTCCTTTGAATGGGGAATGGCTGAACAAATTGTGGTATCTGCTGGTGATGGAATACTATTGTGCTCAAAGTAATAATGAACTGGAGGAATTCCATGTGAACTGGAATGACATCCAGGAATTGATGCAGAGTGAAAGGAACAGATCCAGGAGAACATTGTACACACAGACAGATACACTGTGGTACAATCAAATATAATGGACTTCTCTACTAGCAGCAATGCAAGGATACAGAGCAAGCCTGAGGGATTTATGAAAAAGAAAACTAGCCACATTCAGAAGAAGAACTGTAGGAGGAGAAACACAGAAGTAAAACAACTGCTTGAACACAAGGGCTGATGGGTATATTATTGGGGATGTAGCAGCTAAATGATAACTCTAGTCCAACTATCAATAATATGGAATTAGGCCTTGGTAAATGATAAATGTAAAACCCAGTGGAATTGTACGTTGGTTATGGTGGGGGGAAGTTTTTGGGGGAGGGAAAGAACATGAAATATGTAACTATGGTAAAATATTCAAAATAAAAACATTTAAATTAAAGAAATCAAGAATTTTTAACATTATTTTGACTTAATTATGAGGAGAATGTAGTCTTAGTCATTACTCCTTTGCTATCAAGTTGTTATAATTCCCTCTCTCTATTTTTTCTGTCTAATTCACATGCTATTCCCCTCAAGAAACCTAAACTTGTATCTCTCTGAGTACCTAGCAACATACTTTCTTCAAAGGAGATACTTATTGACTATTTTATATTTGTTGTGTTTGTATGACTTCTCCTCTCCAAAGTAAATATTTGAAAATTATTCAAATTATCTTACTGACAAGAGAGAAGGGTGGTATAGTACAGTGTACATAGTATTGGATTTAGAGTTAGAAAATCTAGGCTCAAACCTTGACTCTGCCTGTTACTACTAAGTGACCTTAGCTAAGTTATTTAACTTCGCTGGGTCTCTCAGTCTCCTCATCTGAAAATTGGGGATATTGGTGGCCACATGACCATCAAGGTCTCTTCTAGCTCTAAATCTATGAATCTATGATAATTTAATAGAGTCATGAGTCCCCTCACTATTTTGGCTACTAGATTCATTTTAATATGCTGTCCCATCTAACTTGAGAACCACACAACCAATAATATGTCGTCTCACTAGGGCAAAGTACCATGGAAATATAACTATATAACAATGAATAAAACTTCAGCAAGGAAGAATGGGATAAGACAAAGCTAAATGACTGAGATGAAAGGTTAAATCAAACTTGAAGTAAAATGATTGTCAAAAGGAGAAAAGTCAGAGACAAAGTTGAAATGTTGTCTTCATAATCATATGCAATTCTTCTATCTCCTGGAGATGTTCTGATCAATAAACTTCTAAACTGTAGGGAGAGGACAATTATCTCCAGCCAACATTCTCAACCAACAACTATAAAGTTTTCTACAGTTTTTTTTCTTAATCACCTTGTTCCAAAAAAGATTCTCTCTTGGCTACCATAAAAGGAACTTGGGGCTAGGTTGAGATCATTGTGAATGATTTCACATGATGGCAGATAATAAATGTAAATTCAATTTTCAATAGCATCAAGAAAGACAAAATAGCCTACTAAGACAGTCCTTGCTATCAAGGAACATCTAATCTAATGAGGGGAGACTAAAGCAAATATATACAAAGCAAACCATATACAGAATACATAGGAAATAATTAGCAGAGGGAAGACATTAGAATTTAGAAGGGTTGGAGGTTTCCTATAAAATGTAGGATTTTAGTTGAATTTTGAGATCATGACAAATTATGATATCTTAGAGAAAAAGACAATTTAGTTTGCATAAAAAAAACTTAGGGCAGCCATTGTCAAATAAGGAATGGCAGGCACAAGTTGGAGATGAGATTTATGTTGCTTAACCCCAAGGGAAAGAACTAGGAACAATTTACGGAAGTTGAAAAGAAGGAGGTCTTATCTTATTGTAAAGAATTTTCCTAGCAATTATAGGATCATAGAATTTAGGAGTTGGAAGGAATCTAAGCCATCATTTGACCCAATTCATGCATGAAAGGAATTCACATTATAATATACCTGGCAAGTAGTTATCCAACCTTTGCCTGAAAACCTCCAAGAAAGGAAAGCATATCACCTCTAGAGGTAGCCCATTCATGTTTGGACAGCTTTAATTTTAGGAAAAAGTTCCTGAAGTTAAGCCAAAATTTTCCTATTTGCAACTTCCACACTTTGTTTATGCTTCTGCTCTCTGGGGCCAGAGAGAACAAGCCTAATCATTCCTCCACATGGCAACATGAATAATTAAAGAGCTATCATAAAGTAGAAATGGCTATCCAGGGATGTTTGGGGCACCAAGAAATTAAATGATTTTCCCAATGTTATATGGAAAATAGGAAGCAGGAAGAGAGAAATAGAAAGAGAGAGAGAGAGAGAGAGAGAGAGAGAGAGAGAGAGAGAGAGAGAGAGAGAGAGAAAGAGAGAGAGAGAGAGAGAAACATATTAAGCACATACTTAATGTCAGGCATTGTGGAAATTATTAAAGACATAAAGATAAGCCCTCAATTTAATTTGCACTCTAATTGGAGAAGACAATACATAAAAATACTGGGCATCAGCAAAAAATAAATTGAATGTTTGCCTAAGTTAAGGAACCCAAGTCTCTTGTGGGAGAGAGAAAGGGATAATGAATGGAGAATAGTTGCCAAATTTAGGATATACCACAGAATGGTGGAGAGGGCAGGGCTCTATAATATAAGGCAAAGCCTCACCAATCAGAGCTATAGGCCCCACTGGAAGAGTTGAAGGGTCTAATAGGAAAGATAATCTAGAAGATATTAATATAGAGTCAATCTTCCCAGATTCCACTGGTNGAGAGAGAGAGAGAGAGAGAGAGAGAGAGAGAGAGAGAGAGAAAGAGAGAGAGAGAGAGAGAGAGAAAGAGAGAGAGAGAGAGAGAGAGAGAGATAAGACAGAGACAGAGAGAAACAGAGGGAACTAGAGAGGTAGAGACAGAAAGATAGAACTAGAGAGACAAAGAGAGAGCAAGACAGAGAGATAGCAAGACACACAGAGAGATGAGACTAGACAAGCATGTTCAAGAGTGGGGAATTTTAGCTGAGTTGAATCTATAAGGAAACTGGGAAACTCAGTAAGTTCAGTGAAGAGGAGATCATTTTAGAAATTATGGAGAAAAAGTGGAAAGTCATGGCATATGGAGAAATCTTCATGTGCCACAAATAATGAGGATGTCTGTGCAGCTGGATCTTAGAGACCATGAAACTGAATAAAGTGTTAAGAAGATTGGCATTTTAAGAAGGGGCCAGTTTTTTTAAACATGTCAGTGGGAAACAGACGATTTTATATTTGATATTAGTGGTAACTGGGAATCAGAAGACGTAATTGAGTTGGAGAGAGGGTTGTTGTGTGTGGTTGAGAAAAATCGTGTGGAGAGCTATATGGAAGATGCATTGGAGTAGGGAAGAACTCAAGGAAGGCATAACAAATAGGAGTCCATTGTGATAGTCAAAATGGAAGCTTATGAGGGTCTGAGTGTGGATGTGTGTGGAGAGAGAGTCTGAGTGGAAAAATATTGTGAAGGTATAAATGACAAGATTTGATTACTGACTGATTATATAAAAAGAATTTTTATATAAATAAATAAATAAATAAACAAACAAATAAATAAATAAATAAATGCAACATAATGTTTATATAGCTAAAGTAAATGACAGAAATAAAAGAAAATTATATAAAGAGAATGAGAAATCAAGTCTACAGCAATGATTGTAAGCTTAGGAGAGATGGTGTCCTTGAAAATAATAAGAAAGTTTGGATAAGAGGTCAGTTTGGGTGTAAAGATAGAGTTCAGTTTTGAGTATGTTGAATTTGAGGTATGTATAGGATATGTAGTTCAGGATATCTAAAATGTAGTTAGTGATGCTGGATTGGAAATGGAGAAGAAAACAAGAGTTTAAGATATAAATCTGACAATCAGCTGAATATAAATGATAATTGAGTCTGTGTAAGCTGGAAAGATCAAGAAGCAGGACAGTATAAAGAAAAAGGAGAAAAGGACACAGGACATGACATTGAGAAGAATGTGGGTTACTTAAGTAAAAATACAAGAGTGAAGAATGATCCAAAAGTAGGGGCAGTATTATGAAAATTTAGAAAAGGAGTACAGTATCAAGAAGCATATGATGATTCACAAGTTTGAAAGTTGAAGACAATTCAAAAAAGGAAAATGGAGAAAGGCCATTATACCAGAAATTAAGCAATCATTGGTAACTTTGGAGAAAGCTATTTCAGTTGAACAATGAAATCAGATACCAAGCGGTAGAGCATTTAGAAGAGAGGGAGAGGAGAGAAATTAGAAGCATCAATTTTCAAACACTATTTTTCCTCTTCCCAATACCTTCCCCCTAGAAAAAGGAGGAAACTCTTATAAAATAAGCATAGTCAAGTAGAACAATATTCCCTGTTCAAAATGTGTCTTGTACATATTTGGCCTAAAACTTCTCTGGATATTGGTAGAATTCTTTATTATAAGTTCTCTGGAATTATGTTTGACCACTGAATTATTCAGGATCTTTAACTCTCAGAAAATAAGTTGTTTTTACAATTCTGACATTGCAGTACAAATCATTCTTTTTAAAATTAAAATTTATTTATTTGTTACATTAAAATACCGAGGCAATTATTCCATTCTGTCCCCTCCCTCTCATCTAGTAGAAATCACATCATTTCACAAAAAGATATGTGTACACAGAAAACCATGACTTAGTTATTTCTATTTATCAGTTCTTTCACTGGGTGTGAATATACACAAGTCTTTCTTCAAATAGTATTTCTATTACTGTAACATAATGTTCACTTGGTTCTGCTTATTTAATTCTTCTTAATTTATATAGGTCCTTCCATGTTTTTCCAAAATTAATCTGATCATCATTTCTTACAGTGCAGAGATATTATGTAACAATCACGTCAAAATATTTCTTGATGAAAATGAAGAGAGGCAGTGTAATATCATGGAAAGAGGGCTGCTGTGAATGTTAAAGGACTAAGGACCCAAATTGTACTCAAGCTAAATGCTTCTCTTGTGACCTTGAACTTGTTTTTTAACCTCACTGAGACTTTATCTTCTATAAAATGAGGGTATTGGACAATGTTGTCTGTACATCCTTTAAACCTATGATCTTAAGATGAGAATTAAAAACCTGGATAATGGTTACGTAGCTAGCAAGTATCACTTTGGTGATATGATTCCATTAAAAAAAATGAATAGGAATGTTTGCATAACTTTTCAAAGACTGGACTCTTTACTTTGTGCTGTCTTTTCTTGGTGTCCTCCTGCAATCACCTAAATATTTGTTCTTATAATGAAGAAATCTAAGTTCTACAAGATCACAGTACAACAGGAGAATTTGTCCAGGTGGTCTGTTTCTGTTTTGCTCCTCTCTACTCCTTCGTGAATCAGTCTTAATCAGCCATTCTATATTACTCATTTCCCCTATAGGGACCTGTTGTCAATATATTTAGGGGTTGATGTTGTCTGACAGCTCACTTCCCTTGGATGAATAAGAAAAGTGTATCATTTCTCAATATATAACTTTTAAGTGGAAAGTTGGCCTTGGCAATCTACATATCAATGCCAAATGAAAAGATATTCACTGATATTACCTCAGCTTTTTTATGTATTTAAACATTGAGCTCATGAAGCTTTCCCCTAGCTCTGTTAGTTTATTCGAAAGGCAGGGATGATAATTCATTCTGAAATTTAGGCTTACTCACTTGCAGCCAAAGAGGTTTATGAGGTTCACCAAAAATGTGAATACCCGCCATTGTTCAGAGCTAATTTAAAACATCCTTAGCAGAATGAGATTTTTAAAGCACTCCTGAAAGATGAGGATGGAAACCTGTTTTATTAGTCTCCAAACCCCAAAGGACCCAGAACAATTTATGTTAGCACGCTTCACAATTTCCAAAGTATCAACATTTAAACCTGTGTCTTCAATCAGAGAGGAAGCATGGACTTCAAATTTAACTTTGGTCCTAAGACCTATTCTGATTCTCTCCAATCATTATTGGGAACACATTTCTTTTGAATGATGATTCTTCCCCGGCCCCTTTCTTCTAGGATGCTCAAATAAGGCATTGTAGTGTTTATTAGCATAATCTGGACAACTTTTCTCCAAAAGCCCCACTTTTTCAGAGGGATATCCGTCTGAAATACCTCTTTGAATGGCTCCATCACATTCCTTCTCCTTATCATTTATGGCCTGAAAGGGATGTGAGTAAGAATCAGGAGGTGTGAATTCCACCCTTCCACTGACTAGCTGCATAATCTTGCTTCATGTCCTGGATCCTTGTAGTTTCATGAAAGAGAACCTTAATCACTCAAAAAAGCTTAGCCTTATTGTTACCCAGGTGGAGGAAGTAGATAGCTACTCATCTGATATTTCTAAAAAGCAGATCCACTCACATCAGTCTACTGCTTGAGTTCCAGAGATTCCCTATTGGATGTAGGGTAAAAAAGAAACTTCTCTTTGTGATATATATTACACAATGTAACTTTAGTTTATCCATTCAGATGCTTATGTATTACTTTCCTTCATGCATTCTATATGTCAACTAAATGAGCTTATTTGCTATTCTTTGCACATGTCATTCCATTTCTAGCTCCCCTGTCTTTAAGCAAGCTGTCCTCATGTCTGTATAATAAAGAAGGGGTGTGTATATTGTATATATTGCTAATTCCCAATTACACGAGCTCTTCCGTACACTCAAAGCTGGCTAAAGACACCTATTTATTTGTTAAGAGTTCAATAAACATTAAGTACATACACTGTGTAAGGAGTAAAAATGATGCAGGGGAAAGAGTGCTGCATTTGACATCAAAGTCCCTTGTGTTCAAACGTGAGATTTACCACCTTCCATCTGTGTGACCCTGTGAAGGTCACTTGCCTTCTGTATGAAATTTCCTCTCAGGTCTGGACTAATACAGATCTTGAGTTGAGACATAAAAGTTATTGCATGAGGTCTAAGAGAATTAGCAAGTTAGCTAAAAGCTGACAACACAACTACCTCTCTTAGGTGTGAGCATATTTCAGAGAGGGAAATACTTTTGGCAACAACTTTCAGATGCATAACATTAAAATCTGGAATTTTTCCTTGAGGCAAATGGTACAATGTTGATTGCCCTCAAATCATCCAAATTGGGCTTCATAATCAATGGGCTTATCCAGATTTTCAAGAAAGGGATCCTAATTTTAGATTGTTCATTATTGGGAACTGTAGATAAATTTTAAACACTATTCAAACACTATATTGTATAGTTCAGAGCAAAGCATCATGGGGAATATTTCTATTAAATCCTTTCTAAGGTGACATTGTTGACATTCTTATTACTCACAGATTTATATGATCATAGATTTAGAAGTGGAAGGATCTTAGAACTCAATTCCTTCATTTTGCAAATGAGGATGCTAAGGCATAGAGAGGTGAAATAACTTGCCAATAGTCACACATTTACTAAGTTTCTAAAGGAGAGTTTGAAACTAATTCCATCTGAGTTGAAGTTCAGTGCCTTACATGCTGTAATATGAAAATGAAGGTAGGAAGAAGAATGGCTTTCAGTCATAGATCACATGTTACAAGATTTCGAATGGAAATGCAGTTGGATGGTACAGTAAATAAAGGGCTGGACCTGAAGTCAGGAAATCTGAGTTCAAATCTCACCTAAGACATTCCTTTGTTGTGTGTCCTTAGGCAAGGCACTTAAACTTCTTTTGCATCAGTTTCTCTTCTGTAAAGTGGAGATAATAAAAACACCTACCTCAAAGGGTTGCTATGACAATAAAGATAACATTTAAGAAGCATTCTACATAACTTAAAGTGCCATATAATGTTAACTATTGTTATATATGTCAATATTGATTAATATCTCTCATTTTATATATCATTATATTCTGTCTTGACCCAATAGATGCTATCTATTGTACATCCAAAGAAATTTTTCTCTAAAGTATATTTATAGAAAATAGTTAATCAATTTTTAGCAATAAAGGAGGGCGATGCCATTTAATTTTGACAGTGCCCATTGTATTTGACCAAGGTTTTGTTGCTATTCCAAATTGTTTTTATTTACTATATTGTCATTCTTTTGGGTATTTTGATTTTTGTCACTTTCAATCATTGTTTCATTGTTTCAATCCATGTTTCTCTAAATTCTTTCTCAAAAGCCTGTTCAAGAATGGAATGAATGTGCTGCCTCAAAAGACATTAGTGATTCCTTTCACGTTTAGATTTGATATCGAATGGAATCTCTTAAAAATCTCAAGTTTCATGATACTTCTTATATAACATTCCTTATGACATAGCAAACTTACATTACCTTCTCATTATGTCAGAAATGGAGCTCATCATCTCCATTCTGTTCCTCATTACCTCTTCCTAATTTTAGTTATTTCCATATTTCTCTTGATGATTTCATCACCATTCTCCTTGTCACTCAAGTTCTTAGCAATCAAACTCATCCTCAGCACTTCCCTTTTCCTTATCACCACAGTCAATGAGTTGCAAAGGCTTATCAGTTCTGTCTCTATATCTCTTAGAATTTTCTGCAGTTCCACTTAGCCAATAACTTAGTCCAGGTTCTCCTCACCTCTGGTCTGATTTATTTCAATTTCCTCCTAGTTGGTCTTGCTGATGACAATTTCTTCTTTTGCCAATTCATCATTCATACAACTGTTAATTTGATATTGTGAAAGCATGTTCCTAATCATGTCACTCATTTGTTAAAGGCATTTCATTGGCTTCCTATTGCCTCTAGGATACATAAATACAAAACTCTACTGGGTGACATTTAAATTTCTTCATAAGTTGGCTGCATTCTATCTTCCCCCCCAAAATTCACATCATTCCTTCTCAAGTACAATGTGTTTCAATCAAATTTTCCTACTTGTTGACTTGTTCCTTTTACAATGTTCCATATAGTCCCTCTGTGCCTCTGCAATGGTTCCCCTTGGTGTATCATATGCTTTCTTTTATTCTCTGGGGCCATGCAAAATCCTTAGATCCCATCAAGATTCAGTTCTAGTACCACCTCTTTTATGAGGCCTTTTATAATGGCCTTTCTTATTAGAACTTCTTCCTTTATCCCCTTCATTGTTTTGATCTTTTTTTTAACCTTGACTTATGTATGTGTATCTTACCTGCCTTTCTGACCAGTATAATGTAAGTTCTTTGAGGTTAGGGAATATATTTTTTATAAGTCCAGTATGGTTCCTAACAAACAAAACATAATTACAAAGCTATCTTGGTGGCTGTGATACTTTACTAAAAACCTTCTTCCAAAATGATATCAAGCAAAAATAGAAGGACAGTGAGGTAGCATAGTTTATAGAGATCCAAGACTTGGAGTTAGGAGGACCTGGTTTCAAATTTGGTCTTGAATACTTCTAACTGTGTTACCCTGTGCAAGTGACTTAACCCCAAATGCTTAGTCTTTGCTGTTCTTCTGTCTTAGAATTGAGCAAAGGTAGAAAAAATAAACAAACAATAATCAATAACTCTTTGAATTTAGTTGTTTCATTGTCTTATCTTAATGTAACTACCATATCTTAATGTAACAAACAAGCTAATTAATTAATTTTAAGAAAGGAATCCTTCATCAAATAATATAAAGAAAAAAAAGGATACATAAGAATGGAGCACAAATTAACAGTGGAGGCAGTGGGATATAGTGGAAAGAGCATTTTATTTGGAGTCAGAAGTTGTGGGTTCAAATTATGGCCTTATATTTGCTACCTATCTGACATAGAAGTGTCATTTAATCTATGTATCTTAGTTTCCTCACCTCAGTAAAGTCAATGAGCATTTATTAGTGACCTCCTGTCTGCCAGGAAATATGATGAGCATTGGAGATACAAAGGAGTGGGGTGGGTGGACAAAAAAGCAAGCAAAAAAAACAAAACAAGAATAATATCTGCTCTCAGGGAGCTCATAATCTATGAATGGAAACAACATGAAAAGAACTTCAGATAAACAAGTAATAAATATAGTGTAAACTGGAGCTAATCTCAGAAGGAAGAAGCTTAAGGAGAATCAGGAAAGACTTATGGAAGGTTAAATTTTAGCTAATTCTTGCAGGAAACTAGGAAAGTCAAGAAGCACAGGGAGTACAGTCATTGAAAATGCCCAGTGCCTCGAAATGGAGTACCTTTTAAAAAAAATCATATATTTATTTATTTAATTTAGAATATTTTTTCCATGGTTACATGATTTGTATTCTTTCCCTCCTATCCTCCCACCCCCTCCTATAGCCCATGAGCAATTTAACTGGGGTTTACATGTTTCATTTATCAAGACCTATTTCCATATTATTTATATTTGCCTTAGAATAATTATTTAGACTAGAGTCTACATCCCCAATCATATCCCCATTGAACCATGTGATCAAGAAAATGTTTTTCTTCTGTGTTTCTGCTCCCACAGTTCTTTCTCTGGATGTGGATAGTGTTCTTTCTCATAAGTCCCTCAAAATTGTCCTGGATCCTTGCATTGCTGCTAGTAGTGAAGTCTATTACATTTGATTGTGCCACAGTATATCTGTCTCTGTGGAGTATGTTCTTCTGGTTCTGTTCCTTTCACTCTGCATCAATTTCTGGAGACTTTCTAATTCACATGGAATTCCTCTAGTTAATTTTTCTTTTTAGCACAATAGAATTCTATCACCAATAGATACTATGCCCAAAGGGCATTAAATGACTGCCTGCCCTTTGACCCAGACATACCACTGCTGGGTTTGTACCCCAAAGAGATAATAAGGAAAAAATAGTTGTACAAAAATATTTTGTCACACTCTTTGTGGTAGCAAAAAATTGGAAAACAAGGGGATGCTCTTCATTTGGTGAATGGAACAAATTGTGGTATCTGTTGGTGATGGAGTACTTTTTAGGAAGAACAAGGACACCAGAGACCCTGAATTGTAGAATTTATAGAAAGGAGCAAGATGTAAGGGTGTAATTGAAAAAGCAGGAAGGGCTCAGATTGTGAATTCCTTTAAGAAGCAGAGTATTTTATATTTGATCTTTGATGCAATAAGGAGCCACTAGAGTTATTTGTAAAATGAAGACTCTTGATATCCCTTTTACTTCTAATTTTATGATTAAAATGCATGTGTGTGGGGGGTGTGTGTGTGGGGTGTGTGTGTGTGTGTGCATTGTGTGTGTGAATGCACCTGTGTGTTAATTTAAAACTAGAATTTTATAAAAAGAAAAGTGAATAAAAATGAATGGAAAAATAATCCTGATGGAGACTTAGGAGAGAAGAAATAGCCATAGTATTTTTAGGAATCAAAATTGAATAATTTAGATGTATGCTTATATAACTTAATTGGTTATATAAATGATCTATATTAAATTTTAAATAAAAATTGAATTAAGGTATATGCAGAATATATACATGCAGAAGTCTTCATGCTAGAGAGAAAATTTATTTCTGAATTAGACAAACGCCAAGGCATTTGAACTCATCATTGGGAAATCTCATTATTCTGCAAGATTGAGTCAGTTTTGGTACCCACATGTCATCATCTCCTGACTTGACAGTGGAGCCATGGTCTCTAAGGTCTTGATTTAAGGAGGGTTCCCAGTACAATCATTCTCCCATTTACTGCCAGCTGTAATGCTTTTTGAATTTGTTGGACTTTTCCATTGTACTCCCATGTCAGATACTTTCCTTTTCTCACCTTTCCATTTTCAACTTCCTTTTGTGTGTTGTGTTCTCCCATTAGATTATTAGCTCCTTCATGGCAGTGCCTCTATTTCTTATTTTTATTTGCATTCCTAGCACTAAGTATAGTGGCAGGCTCATGGTAGGCACTTAATAAATGCATATTGATTAGTTAACAGTTAAGTTTCTTTGTCCTTATTAGAAGGGCTAACTGGATGTAATAAAGGACAATATCATTATTAGGACTAATTAGTATCCTGGAAAGTATACTGGACTTGGAGTCAGAAAACCCGGGTTCTCATCCCATCTTTGCCACTCACTAATCCTGTGCTCTTGAATTAGGCATTAAACACCTAAGCCTTTTAAAAATCTTTTAATAAAATAGGGCTAATACCTGCTCACCCCACCTCATGGAATCACAAAGCTTGGTTAAATAAGAAATATTGAATGTGGTATATTTGTACCACTTTATCATTTTCTTTTTAAAACAAAAATTGTTAATTAATTTGTTTGTTGCATTAAACCTCACTTCCTCTTTCCACTCCCTACACTAAAGACATCCTTTGACAGAAAAATATATGTACATGTATTTGTATACATATATAATATATATATATATGTAAATATATAAAACACTCTGTCTTGCTTTTATTAGTTCTTTTTCTGGAGGTGGACATGCAAAAGTTATTCTTCAGACAATATTTCTATTGCTATATATAATGTCCTCTTGGTTCTACTTGTTTCACTCTTGCAGTTTCATGTCAGTCTCTCCATTTTTTTTAGTTAACTTGTTCAACATGTTTTATAGTATAACAGTATGAGCTTCTCCTCAATTTCTAATTCTTTGCTATCACAGAGAGAGCCACTATACATATTTTAGAACATTGAGGTTCTTTTCCTTTTTCCGTGATCACCTTAGGAAACAGATCTAATAATGGCATTGCTGGGTCAAAGGGTATATATGCTTTTATAAATTTTGTAACTTTGTAGTTTTATTGCTCTTTAATCATTACAAATACTTTGTTGTTTTTATATATGAAGGCTTAAGGAATCTGGGATCTCTTAGATGTTGGTAGTATTTCCAGTGAAACAAATGGCGATCTTTCTATGTCTACCCATCCTCTGTGAGTCTTGTCCATGTCCTCCTGCATACCTGGTACCAGATGAGAGGCAACTTTCTCTTCAAATTGCCTAGATTTATTCACAAAGGCTATCAGCCAAACATCAATCTTGCATCATAACCATCCCATACTTTTTAATATTTTTCATCAGAAGCTCCTTAAACTCAGAGATTATTTTCAATGGTAAAGAAACACCTAGGAAAGAAATTCCCTTTACTAGTGTAAATAGAGAAAAAGGAAGGAGAGGAAGGGAAGAAGAAGAAATAAGCATTTATGTAATGCTTACTATATTCCATGCATTGTGTTAAGTAGTGTTTTTTAAAGCAAATATTATCTCATTTGAACTTCAGCAACCCTGCAAGGTAGGAGCTAGTATTGTCTCTATGTGACAGTTGAGAAAATTGAGACAAACAGAAATTGAATGTCTTCCCTAGTATCAAACAGCTAATAAGTGTTTGGGAATGGATTTGAACTCAGAACTTTACCACCAGGTGTCTTTGCTTTGCAATTTGTTATCTCAGAGAGTTTCTTGAAACACTGAGAGATTAAGGGACTTCCCCATGGTTACAAAGCAGGTATTATGCCAGAGATGAGACTTATTCTCAGTTTTTATGACTCAGAAGACAGCTCTGTGTTAGTTCATCATGTTGTCTCTCTCTGACATGTAAGAAACAATAAAAGATCTTCTAATTGGATTGATCTGAATTTGCATCCTTTGCACCACTTTCCAATTCCTAATTTAGAAAGTGTTCCAACTTGCTTTCACCTACCATGAACCCTTTTATTGTCTCAAATTCAGTTCTTTAGAAGCCACACATATAAAAGAACAATTTTTTTTCACTCCAATAAATGGGCACTGGGGGACCATTTAAACCAGGAAAGGAACTTTTCCTGGGGGTCTTTAGCTCTTGGATTCGCTCCAGGGACATACCAACCTGATGGTTTTTGTTTTTTTCTGCCTAAAGAAAGAAGCCCAATAGTCATAATAAAGGAGGAAGTTAAAAATGACCTTACTTTGGATCATCAGGGAGCTGATAATAGTCTGATAGGCAGAGATGAACTCATGACTTTCTGGAAGGGGTGCCCTTTGCAGTCTTAAGGATAATGGAACAGACTTATGGTGGGGGAGATGGGAAGACTAAGGCTTCTCTCCTTACTTTGTAGGTATATTACAACTGTGTGTGCAGCAGTTCATTCTATGAGGTCAACCAGAAACCACAAGCAGAATTCTCAGGAAGAATTCTCTGGATAGCTACTATTTTGGAGGAGAAGGTTAGAAACTTAAACCATACCTACTCTTTTGAAGAACTTCAGGAAGCTTCATTTATAAAAACACCACAGCAGTCTTTCAACAGCTCCAGAGATAAGATAGAGTTGGACTTTGTCCTTCTCTTTCAGCCTTCCAGACATTTATCTTCCCTCCACTGTAGCTTTCATCCCTTGCTATCTTTCTCCCCTTTTCTGGCTGCTAATCTCTTTTGATAGGAAACATCCTGACAGGCTCCACAACTCTTTCTCCATACTGATTCCTGTAGTTCCTCTAAAATAAAACAGAAAGCCCCCTTTCTCCTCTTCTACTCTCTCTCCCTTTCCCTCCCTCCCTCCCTCCCTCCCTCCATCTCTTCATCTCTCTCTCTCTCTCTCTCTCTCTCTCTCTCACACACACACACACACACACACACACACACACACACACACCTGTTCCCAGTAAATTGTTCATAATTATTTTAGAAAGAATAGTCATAGTCATTATGGTCTTGTCCACTTCTCCCTTCCTTCCTAAGACTTCTCTTCCTTTGTCTTAGGCCACTGAATTCCAGGATATGTCCCTTTTCACATTGTACAAGAACTTTTCTAACAATGAATTTCTCTTCCCTTCACCCACTCTAAACCAAGAAACACCAGAAAATGGCCTTTTATTGGATCAGTAATTCACCATGATGGGGCTCACACTTGTTGCTTCTATGACACTATCTCTCTCTCTTATCCTCTGTCATCCCCTTCTTCTTTTGCCTTCAATCTTTCCCAACTACAGGATCTTTTCCAATGTGTCCTTTTTTCTCATTATGTGACCAAAGAAGAGCTGATACTTGGGCCAAGTAACCCCTGAAGAAGGTGAAGGATGGCAAGAAATACAGCCGAGGAGAGAGTGCATTCCAGGCAGCGGGCACAGCCCATTCAAAGACAGATGAAAGATGGAATGTCAGAGGGGAGAGAGGGAATAAGCAGGCCATCATGGTACAAGAGTCAGAGGACTGCAGATCAGATTCTAACTCTACTATTTTTGGTCTCTGTGATTATTGGCTGATTAAATCATCTCTCTGGGCCAAAATTTTCTCCCTTGTAATAAAAGAAGTTGGTCTGTGACCTCTATGTTCTGTCTTAAATTCTAAGAAGCTATATTAAAATTAACAAAATTAAATCAAATTAAATTAACATCAATAAGGTACTGAATAAGATTCTGATTCCCCAAAGGACCAACTGAGGAATTAGTGTGCAACAATGAATGGGAATGTAGCCCCACAATTCTAATGTGAATAGGATTTTAGGGACTAAAGGTGGAATTATGGCCTGACTATGTATATAATAAGCTGAAAGACATATACATGTACATTACATATGTGTATATGGACATATTCTTGCATAAATATGTGCATGTTATATACATGCATATATATTAAATACTTTTATTATATGAAATATATTATCACATGATATACACATAAATTCTAAGAAATACCACTTCATATATCACTGAAATTCTTTACCTATCACCTGTGACAAGGGAGAAGAGAGGTTGTGTGATTTGTTTCTCCCTTGGAACAATTTTGCTTTTGAGTACTATAAGCAGGTAGGTCATAGGGTGAATAGAGAGCTAGGTCCAGAATAAGGAAAAGATGAATTCAAATTCAGTTACAGATGTGACCTATGTAACTTTGAATAAGTCACTTAACTTTTTTCTGCCTCATTTTTCTCATCTGTAATATGATTAATAATAACAGCACCTACCCCTTAAGGCTGTTATGAAAATCAAATAAGATACTAATTATAAGACATTTAGTATGCCTGGCACATAGCACTATATAAATGTTAACTATTATAATAATTATTATTATTTCAATTATTACTACCAGTCAGGTCTCATAATTTCTATGACATCATTAAGAATTTTGAAGCCATGCCATAATAGTACCTTGAATGTTCATAGCTTATAGATTAAGAACATTTTACAATGAGATCATGTTGATACTTCAACAAATTATCTGTTAGAGTACTGGATAGTCTCCAAGATGTACCCATTTTATTTGGAATTCAATCTTAAGGGAAATATTGTTTTAAAGAACTGTGTGATTTTTTTTAACCCTTGTACTTCGGTGTATTGTCTCATAGGTGGAAGATTGGTAAGGGTGGGCAATGGGGGTCAAGTGACTTGCCCAGGGTCACACAGCTGGGAAGTGGCTGAGGCCGGGTTTGAACCTAGGACCTCCTGTCTCTAGGCCTGACTCTCACTCCACTGAGCTACCCAGCTGCCCCAACTGTGTGATTTTTAAGTCTTTAGAACTACCCAAATTATGTCAGACCTAAGAACACTGGCATTTTGATTTATTTAGATTTAGTATAAAATAAAATAAAAGCAGAAAAAAATCAAGCAATGTAATGGGAAGATATTTCAGATTACTTTTGAAGACTAAAATATGTACATAATGTTTGGCTTTTAAATCCTCTTCCTTCTTACTTACCTTTGTTCCTTCATTCCTTCATTCCTTCCTTAGTTCTTTCATTCCTTCCTTCCTACTTACCTTCTTTCTTTCCTTCCTTCCTTCTTACTTACCTTCCTTGCTTCGTTCCTTCCTTCCTTCCTTCCTCACCCCCCCCCATATTTATACAAGTCAGGTAAATATAAGAGTGTTTGGGAAATCATTCCATTACAGCGTGTTTCCAATAAGCCTTTAATTGTGTTCATGGGAAAACACAACTCTTACAACTTTGGGTAGGGGGACCTTTCTGTGGCCATTCATGAGGATTAAATTCTCACACCAAGGACCCTCAAAGACTTTGTTTTAAACCCAGGTCTACAATCCACACAGTCTTTCTCCAGTGGCTTCTTTTTTTTCCCCTAACCCATCATTGGCCAAAATGAACATATTCCCCCAGCATTTTCTAATGCCAGTCATGGGCTCATTGCCACACAGCTCACTGGGGATGCCAATTCAGACTGACAGTGACTGACGTCCTGTCTCCCTTTGAAATAATAAGCTAATCTCAAAGAGTGCCACTTCCCTCCCAGAAAAACTTGCCCTCTCAAGCTGTATAGAAGTTTGCAGCATCCACAATCCTGTCCCTGTCCTGAGAACAATGGAAGACATTTGCATAGAGAGCCAGGAGCTGGGAGTCTGTAACTGTTCCCTAAAGACTTGAGCATCACCATGGGCACGGATGGACACAGCCAACACTGTGAATCTGGCAGCTCCTGTAAAGAAGAGGAGAAGAAATGTGGGACTCAAATGAAATGTTCAAATTTGTTAAGGAATTAATTAAAATGGGCACAGCCCTTTGCTTTTGAATTTTCCCATTTGTGTTGTTCTGATGTGTTATTGTCTCAGTCAACATACAATGAATGGCATAGCTGAGGTGAAGCTGTAGTTCACTGTGGAGAGGCAGAAAATGAATCCATTTATCAGGGAATAATTGGGTGATACTCTTCAGTCACCAATGTCCCTATTTCCCTTTGGAAATCAAGTATTATTGGACTGACGCTTCTCTTTGGCACTTCAATAAAGCATTTTAGGTTATGGTTATTTTTATATTACCATTGATGGCTTATGCATTAGTAGTCACATAAAAGATATTTCCAATGCCAGGCACATAAGACACAAAAAGAAAAATGAGTTAGTCATTTCTCAAGGGTGAAAGATAGACAGCTTGAACTCTGCACTAGTACCTTTAATTACACTCCTGGGAAAACATAGTCCCTACCCCTTTGGTTTGGGAGACCGAAATCTGAAAAGAACAAGTTGTAGACATGCAGCATTTGGGGATGTTCTTTTGAGGAGGAAAATGCATGGGCAAGATTAGTATAGGGTAGGAAGGCATATAGATGTGATTTGTACCAGCAGAATGAGTGCCCATTCTGAGGAAATCCACAGATGTTTGGAAGAACAAGGAACCTGGTTGAAACATAAATCTCCCCTACCATCTCCAGTCTAACACTGTGAATATTGGGTGGTTTGTGCTTAGTGACAATTTAATAAATGTTTATTGCATTGATATTGAATTGGTGGTACCCACATGAAAAATAATAGGAATATTGTGGAAAATCCTAAATAATCCCCATAGTCCAGGCCAAAGAGAAAATATTGCAAGTAACCAGAAAGAAACCATTCAGATACTTTGGAGATAAATTCAGGATCACAGAAGACTTGGTAGCATCCAAATGAAATGAGGGGAAGGATTCGAACATGATATGCTAGAAGGCATAGGAGTGAGGATTACAAACAAGAATAACTAACCAAGAAAAATTTGGTATGAGGAAAAAGGGTAACATTGAAATACCACTCTCTTCAGAATTGGTTTCATGAGAATTTCCCCATTTGTGTTGTTCTGATGTGTTATTGTCTCAGTCAGCATACAGAGTAGCATAGCTGAGATGAAGCTAGAGTTCACTGTGGTTGCATGACTCATTTACAGTCTCTTGGCTGAGACCTGTCAAAGCTGCTGCTATCACTCTCACAGCCACTTCTAAGGTCCACAGTTGGTTTTATCTCCAAATATGATCCAGACTCATCTCCATTCCAGTGTCACAGACCTCTCCTGCAGATCTCCTAACTTGTTCTTTTAGTTGCCAAATACAATTGCTTTTTCTTGGTTCTCATTCTTCTCCAATTCCCTCTAGCCTTTCGCTCAGTTGATTACTTTCTCCTCTCTGATTCTCTCCTCTGTCTATATTTTTGTAATACAGTTTTCCTCCTACCTTTCTGACCTCTCTATTTCTTTTGCTGGAACCTCCACAAGATTACATCCTCCAAACATAGGTGTCCCTCAAGGTTCCTTTATATGGCTTCATTTGATGATCCCATCAACACCCAGACATTTAATTATCATTTCTTTGTTACTGGTTTTCAAGTATACCTTTTCTGACCCTATCTCTGTACTGATCTCCAATCTGCTATCTCTAACTGCCTTTCACACATCTCAAACTGGATGTCCTGTAGACACCTTGAACTCACCATGTCCATAATGAAATTCATCCCTCCTTTCAAACCTTCCCTATCCTGCACCTTCCCTATTACTATTGAGGGCAATATTACCTTCCCAGTGCCTCAGACTCTCATACAAGGAGTTATCTTGAACTCTTCATTTTCTCTTAGGCCATATATCCAAGTTATTGCCAAGGACCATCGATTTCACCTCTGTATCATCTCTCTTATGACAGTGGACTGTTCTAATGTGGTCCTTCATCACATCATGCCTTGATTATAGCAATAAACTGTTGGTAGGTCTGGTTGCCTCAAAATATCCCCACTTCAATCTTGTTCTCTATTTAGCCACTACAATGATTTTTCTGAAATCCTGGTCTAATCATGTCACTCTCTCCTCTCCCAATCCCCAATCATTAAACTCCAGTGGCTTCCTCATGCTTCTAGGACCAACTACTATATGCTCTATAAAGCCTTTTATAACCTAGTTTCCCTCCTACCTTTCCAGTTTTCTTACATTGTACTTTTAAGTCCAATGACATTTTCCTTATGGCTGTTCTATGAAGGAGATACTTTATCTCTCTGCCCATTCATTCTCTTTGTCTTTCCCTCATGCCTGGAATGCTCTTGCTTCTCTGCTCTAATTATGGACCTTCCTGGTTTCTTTTTAAGTCACAAGAACAATTCCAAGTTGTACAGGAGCCTTCCCTGACCTCTCCTAATTCTACTGCCTTTCCTCTGTTAATCATTTCTTTTTTATTCTGTATTTAGCTTGCTTTGTATATATCTGCTTGAATATTTTCTCCCTCATTAGATCAAGAGGTCCTACAGGGTAGGGACTCTCTTTTCCCTCCACTTTTTGTGTTTCCTTTGCTTAACAAAGTGCTTGGCATTTAATTAATAAATGTTTATTGATTGATTGGTTGCTATTGAAAGAGTCATAAAATCTATTTTTTAGAAAGTTCTTGAACCCTAGGTTAACAACTCCTTCCTGGTTGTTACTTTTCTACCTCCTCTCCTAAAATACAAGGAGAGATAGAGACAGGCTTGGAAATAAAGATAAATAGATAATAGATGTTTGTTGTTGTGTCTATTCAGATTTAGGTTTACTCTTGTGTACATGCTCTTTCCCAGATTCATTGTATGCTATGGACTACTTCATCTTTGACTTTATATTCTTAGCAGCTGCATTAATACTTGACACATTGTAAAGAGCTCAGTAAATGCTATCTTAATTTTTGCATTGTATTTCACTGCTTTGAATTGAACTGAATTATGGCAAAATGATTAAAGTAGCTTGATGGTTATAACTTAACTGAAACTAAAACACTGTTCTCTTGTCCTCTCTGTTTCATTTTTTTCTGGTTCCGCTTAATCCCAACCCTTGGTCATTTTTTATAGGTAATATTATAAACTTCTAGGTATTTTGGTATTATGTAGCCTGAATCATATTGATCTCATCAGAGGATAAGAGGGGATATTATGTAATAGAGGAAAGGAGGCATGGTTATCTCCTATAGATGTCAAAAGTAGTAAAACTTAAAAAGATCAGTGTTCTTAGGACATATAAGTGCAAAAATGTTTTAGCATAATTTTTTGTGGTAATAAAGAATTGGAGGCTTGAAGGAATGTCCATAAATTGAGAAATAGCTGATTAAGTTGTACTGTGTTATTGTATTAGAATACTATTGTGCCATAAGAAATGACAAATGATATGATCACAAAAAGTCCCAGAAAGAGATTTTCCAGGAAGATGGTGGCTTAGATGGAGTGAATCTTAAAACCTCCACACCTTTACACACTGAGATAGAAAACAATGTGCTTTGAGAAGAAAGAGAAACAAATTTAATAACGGGACAGAGCAGGGGGAACCCTACTGCAACACAATTAAAGAGGTACACCAAGAAAAAGGCTTCGATTCTTGAACTGTTGGGTCTGAGAGCGTAGAAGGGGAATGCCAGGACACCTCCCCCACATGCTGTGCAGAGTCACCAGTGGCCCAGGAAATCTCAGGGTGGGTGGGTGCACTAATTTTGCTGGCACTGCACTCAGGGAGTTAAACACAGGCACTGGAGAGGTGACTGGAGGAGAAAACCAGAGAAACAAGCAAAAACTCTTGGAAGATAGTGGCTTAGAGAGAGCCAAACCTCAGACCTCAGACAGATTACCTTCCTCATACTGAGATAGAGAATGCAGGGCTTCAAGAGGAAAGAAAACCAGATCAAACACAAGGAGAGCACAGGGGGACCCCACTGCTGGACAGCTCAGCCCAGCAGAAAACTCTCCTTCTTTCCTCCCCATGTTTTTTGGGGGGATTGTTTGTTTTTCCCTCCTCTCCAGGTTTTAGCCTCAGGGCAGAGTAAGTAGTAAGACTATTCCAATCAGGATTAATCCCATCATTTGGACAGAGAAGAAGTCTTCAGAGGGCAGAGAAAGTAACAACAAACCTCCATTGCCAGCTGGAGGAAGATCTTTCATCAAAGATCATTAAATTATATCTGCTCAAACTAGTAGAACAGAAAACAAAAAAATATGAGTAAGCAACAGAAAAAGAGAAAAGAAATTACAATTGACAGCTTCTTTCAAGGAAGTGAAAAGAGAGCAAATGAAATAGAAATAGAAGAAGAGGAAGTAGTTCCAGCGAACTGGACACAGGCTTTTGAAGATCTCAAAATTCAACTTCAGGAACTCAAAAAGCAATCAAGAGAGGCTGAAGACAATTTGAAACAGGAAACACATGAACTAAAACAAGAAATAAAGTCTTAAAAGGCAGAATTGGCCAGCTTGAAAAATGAAGCAAAGAAGGCAAAAGATGATCTACAAAGAAAATCAGACCAGAAGGAGAAGGATGACCAAAAAACCAGGGATGAAATTCAGTCTTTAAAAAACAGAACTCAACAACTAGAAGAAAATGACTTCACAAGGCAGCAAGAATATATTAAACAAAATTTAAAAAATGAAAAATTTGAGAATATGAAACACTTCATTAATTCAACCAAAGATCTGGAGAACAGAGCTAGAAGAGACAACTTAAGTATTCTTGGTTTACCAGAACATCATGATAAAAGAAAAAAAGTTTAGATAGCATCTTACAAAAAATTATCAGAGAAAATTTCCCAGAAATTCTTGAACAAGATGGAAAAGTGGAAGTTGAAAGAATCCACAGATCACCTCCTACATTTAATCCACAAATGACAACTTCCAGGAATATTATAGCCAAATTCAAAAACTACCACACCAAGGAAAAAATATTACAAGCTGCTAAAAAGAAGTCATTCAGATATCAGGGAACCACAATTAGGATAACACAGAATTTTGCTGCATCTACATTGAAGGACCTGAAGGTATGGAACACAATATTCCAGAAAGGAAGAGAACTGGGTCTACAACCAAGAATCAACTATCCAGCAAGATTAACTATATTATTGCAGGAGAAAGTATCGTCATTCAATAAAATCGAGGACTTCCAAACATTCATCAAGAAAAAATCGGACTTAAACTGAGAATTTCCTGCCCAAACCCAGAACTAAATAGAATCAACATAAGGTAATTAAGAGAAAGAGAGGAGGAGAAAAAATCATTTTCTTTAAGGGACGTAACAAGTTCAATCAATTTGTATTCCAAGAAAAAAGAAGATATTGGCAAATATTAAAAATTGTTATTACCAACAGGTTATCTAGAAGAAGTTTACATAGAGGAAACAGTGACAAATTGTAAAGGATGAAATGTCAAGTGATACATATATATATATATATATATANTATTCCGGAAAGCAAGAGAACTGGGTCTACAACCAAGAATCAACTATCCAGCAAGATTAACTATATTATTGCAGGAGAAAGTATGGTCATTCAATAAAATCGAGGACTTCCAAACATTCATCAAGAAAAAATCGGACTTAAACCAAGAATTTCCTGCCCAAAACCAGAACTAAATAGAATCAACATAAGGTAATTAAGAGAAAGAGAGGAGGAGAAAAAATCATTTTCTTTAAGGGACATAACAAGTTCAATCAATTTGTATTCCAAGAAAAAAAGAAGATATTGGCAAATATTAAAAAATTGTTATTACCAACAGGTTAACTAGAAGACATCTACATAGAGGGGACAGGGAATATATATATATATATATATATATATACAAAACTTGGGGGAAAGAAGGTAATAATAAGAAAAATAGGAAAGCAAACAAAAAGGAATACATTTATATTCTATAAAGAAGCACGTGGGACCAACAGAGAAAAATGACAATACACTCTAAGGGTAAAGAGGTAAGAGAAAGGAAATATTCAGTACTTAAGTGCATTGAAATCAACTTAAAGAGAGAAGAACAATCACATCCATTGGGGCAGAGAATTGATTCATGCCCTATAGAGAATTAGAAGGGTAACAAACAGACTAATCAGGAGGGAAGCAATACTAGGGAGGGAGAGGGCTTGGGTGGAGTACAGCATAACTTTAAAGAACAGTAAGAGGGGAATAAGAAGGGAGGGGGGAGAAAGGGAAGTACAACAAGGGAGGGGATTATAGGAACTGATTAAAACAAAACACTCCTATAGAAGGAAACAGTGAAAGAAGAAAGGACAGAACTAGGAGAGAGAATCAAAATGTCTGGGAATACACAGTTGATAATTATAACTCTGAATGTGAATGGGATAAACTTGCCCATAAAATGGAAACAAATAGCAGAGTGGATTAGGAACCAAAATCCTACCATATATTGTCTACAAGAAACACACATGAGACAGACAGACATACATAGAGTGAAAATGAGAGGATGGAGCAAAATGTATGGGGCTTCAAATGAGAAAAAGAAGGCAGGGATTGCTATCATGATCTCTGACAGAGCCAAAGTAAAAATAGATAAAGTTAAAAAAGATAGGGAAGGTAACTACATCCTGATAAAAGGCAGTATAAACAATGTAGAAATATCAGTACTCAATATGTATGCACCAAACAGTATAGCTTCCAAATTTCTAAAGGAGAAGCTAGTGGAACTCAAGGATGAAATAGACAGCAAAACTATACTAGTGGGGGACCTCAACCTTCCCCTATCAGATCTAGATAAATCAAACAAAAAATAAATAAGAAAGAGATAAGAGAGGTGAATGAAACCCTAGAAAAATTAGAGTTAATAGATATATGGAGAAAAATAAATATGGACAAAGAGGAATACACCTTCTTTTCAGCAGCATATGGAACATTCACAAAAGTAATCAGGCATAGAAACATGGCAAACAAATGCAAAAAAGCAGAAATAATAAATGTAACCTCAGATCATAATGCAATAAAAATAGTTATTAGTAAGAATACATGGAGAGGCAAACTAAAAACTAATCGGAAATTAAATAGTATGATTCTCCAAAATTAGTGAAAGAACAAGTAATAGAAACAATTAGTAATTTTATTGAAGACAATGACAATGATGAGACATCTTACCCAAACTTATGGGATGCAGCCAAAGCAATGCTAAGGGGAAAATTGATATCACTGAGTGCATATATTAACAAATTAGAGAGGACAGAGGTTAATGAATTTTGCATGCAACTTAAAAAAATTAGAAAATGAACAAATTAAAAATCCTCAGATTAAAACTTAATTAGAAATACTAAAAATTAAGGGAGAAATTAATAAAATCAAAAGAAAAAGAACTATTGAACTAATAAATAAGACTAGAAAGTGTTATTTTGAAAGAACAGATAAAATAGACAAAGTACTGGCCAATCTAATAAAAAAAGAAAGAAGAAAACCAAATTAACAGTATCAAAGATGAAAAGGGAGACCTCACCTCTAATGAAGAGGAAGTTAAGGCAATCATTAAAAACCATTTTGCCCAATTATATGGAAATCAATATAGCAATCTAGGTGATATGGATGAATATTTACAAAAATAAAAATTGCCTAGATTAACAGAAGAAGAAATAGAATACTTAAATAATCCGATATCAGAAAAAGAAATTGAACAAGCTATCAAAGAACTCCCTAAGAAAAAAGAACAAAGGCCTGATGGATTCACAAGTGAATTCTATCAGACATTCAAAGAACAATTAATCCCAATACTATACAAATTATTTGATATAATAAGCAAAGAAGGAGTCCTACCAAATTTCTTTCATGACACAAATATGGAACTGATTTCAAAGCCAGGGAGATCAAAAACAGAGTAAGAAAATTACAGACCAATCTCCTTAATGAACATAGATGCAAAAATCTTAAATAGAATACTAGCAAAAAGACTCCAGCAAGTGATCAAGAGGGTTTTCTCTTATGATTGGATGGGATTTATACCAGGAATGCAAGGATGGTTCAACATTAGGAAAACCATCCACGTAATTGATTCTATCAACAAGCAAACCAATAAAAACCACATGATTATCTCAATAGATGCTGAAAATGCCTTTGACAAGATACAACACCCATTCCTACTGAAAAGACTAGAAAGTATAGGAATAGAAAGTCCTTTCATAAAAATAATAAGCAGTATATATCTTAAACCATCAAGAAGCATCATCTGCAATGAGGATAAATTAGAAGCTTTTCCAATAAGATCAGGTGTGAAACAAGGATGCCCATTATCACCTCTATTATTTAACATTGTACTAGAAACACTAACAGTAGCAATTAGAGAAGAAAAAGAAATTGAAGGTATTAAAATAGGCGATGAGGAGACTAAACTATGACTCTTTGCAGATGATATGATGGTCTACTTAAAAAAATCCTAGAGGATCAACTAAAAAGCTAGTAGAAATAATCAACAACTTTAGCAAAGTTGCAGGATCCAAAATAAATGCACAAAATTCTAGAATGTGTGTGTTTTTTTAAACCTTTACCTTCTGTCTTGGAGTCAACACTATGTATTTGCTCCAAGGCAGAAGAATGGTAAGGGCTAGGCAATGGGGGTTAAGTGACTTGCCCAGGGTCACACAGCTAGGAAATGTCTGAGGCCAGGTTTGATAGAATTTATTTTTGAAAGCTATGAATGGTGAACATTTATAAAAAGATGCAGTGATCACCAAGAAGTCATATAACATCATCAAATACATATTTCTTCTCAGATCCATTACCCCCACTACTAAAATGGGGGAATCATTTTTTGCTGAATTTAGATTTTATCTCTCTCTTTTGATCTATTGCAGTCGTGAAGCACTAGTTAAAAACTAGGATCATTCTTCTGAATGATTAATACCTCTGTCAAATTTGGTGACAGATATACAATGATTATTTCCAGGATCTCAAATTTAATAAGCTTTGGGAGTTAAGTAGTGCAATGGATAGAGTAGACATATCACTGGGTCTGGAATCCAATTCAAAATTGACATCAGTAGTATTTATGTAGCCCTAGAAATGTCACTTAACTCTCTGCCTCAGTTTCTTCATTTATAAAATGGAAATGGTAGATTGACTTAAAAGATTGTTGCAAATCTAAAAAGAGGTACTCTTTTTAAAGCACTTTGTAAATATAAAAGAATTACAAAGTGTCAGCTATTATTGTTTATAACTCAGTGTTAATCTAATAACAAATTAGACCAACTATCCTCTCTATAGCATTGCCTCAAATGGTCATTCAACCCATGCTTAAAGGCCTTGAGTAAGTGGGGAAGAGAATGGAACAAGCATTTATATAGTACCTACTACATGCCAGGAACCGTGCTAAACACATTTCATAGGAATTAACTTATTTAGTTCTCATAATAACCCTGGAAAGTAATTGTTATTACTTTCTCCATTTTACAGTTGAGAAAACTGAGGCAATTGGTGGTCCAATGATGTGCCAGGAATCATAAAACTAGTAAGTTCTTGAGGATGGATTTGGAGTCAAATCCAGGTCAAATAATCTCTCCCTTGCACACCCAGAAGCCACACACTACCTCCAAAGGCAGTCAGGTTACACATTTGGATATGTTTATTGTTAAGACATAAATGATTATGTCCTCTTCATCCATTTTGATGAAGTTGATATCCCGAAGGGATATGATGAGAAAGACTTGCTGAACTTAAAGGTCTGATCTCTGTAAGTCTGGCTGGTTTTCTAGGGAGGAAGAGAAGAGAAAATGTTGACAAGACACAAGGTGTACTGAATTTTATTTAGGGGATAGGTTTCCGAAGTGTTCTTCACAATTTGTTGTTGTTTCCATCTCTTTGGAAAGAAAAGACAACACCAGTGAGCAATTTAGCTCAGCCTCCTCCTCTTCCTCTAATCCTCCCAGGCTATAGTTACAAGCCAACTGTTTGCATGTTAGGCAAACACAGCCACATGGATGGGAGGCAAGTGCCAGGGAGCTGAATGATGCTGGACCCTTAGAGAAAGCAATTGTTTATTCTCACTTGATAGCTCTCCAGTGACTTTGGAAAATATACGGATCCTGGCAAGTGGGAATGCTTTGTTTTCAATTGCTTCCTTTTGGATTCCTCATCTCAAAAGCAACGTTCTTGCCTTCCTCCAGCAAAACAAATAGAGCAGAGAACTATTCTCTTTGGATAATCATATCCCCACAGGCTGCTGAGGGATTCAGATGGTTTTGGGAAGAAGTATAGCTTAACACTACAGCAAGCCTAGCATGTGTCTACAACAGGTTTTCTTCCATAGATATCCAAGAGGGGTCATTGTTATGTCCTTGGTGTTGGAAGTACAGGATGAGCATTTCAGAAACTCACTCGAGGAGACAGAGAAGCAAGGGAAGCAAAGGAGATGATGAGCAATCCCTTCGAAATGCTAAGTCATGCCACCAACATTTAAGCAATATAGGAGTTGGATTTCTTTTTTAAAAAAAGGAATCATTCATCATATTAAGCTGTGAAATTCATAGTTGGCTGCTGGAGGGAATGTTTTTCCCTTCTTTTTTTTACTTCCCTCTTGAGATGACCTTCTCTCTTCCATGTAGCTCTCACATTTCAAGTGATTTCCAGCCTCCATCCTTAAACCAATGCTCTGCCTCCCATGAATTGTAGCATCTATAAGTAAATTACACTTCTGATCTTTAAGGGCAACCAATCCATCTTTATTGCTGGTTGTCTGGAGCCTTGGCAGATAGTCCTGCAGACTGGAAATGCTACTAGGATCAATTCATTTGGAATTGAAAGGGCCTTTTCGGGATGCCCAGAAGGTTTTAATCATCTCCAATTTTATTAACCTAAATCATGAATAAATAGACAATAAAGATAGAAGTAACTACAGGGTCCTGTGCTCTCAGGTTTATCTTCCTCACCTGGATGCCCTCAGCAGCTCATCTTCTTTCTCCAACTATCTTTTTATAGATGCAAAAATAAGGTTCATGAAATGTATGTGTCTTGCTCTGGTAAGGAAATAAGTGACCTAACCACAATTTGAACTCATGTCCTCTTATTCCATATCTAACAATCTTTCTAATTCCTCTCAGAAATGGGACCAATTTGATTAAAAGTCTAATGGGACACTAATCAAGAGCTAATCTTTATAAACCTACCCAGTCTATTTGTTTATTCAACCCCAAATGGACATGAGTACACACAGATAGTCTGAAATTTGTACAGATACATTGAGTACATCATACAAAGGACTCATGATTGGTTATGGAGCTAAATCTGGAGTTCATTCACAAAGTATAATAAGTGGATAAAGTAGCTAATAATATGGAGCTGGTGGTATAGGTGAGTCACCAGGGACCTGGGAGCCTGCTAGAGATTTTGGAGCAGTCAGTAATGAGCAGCCTCAGCTGTGGAACCTAGTCAATCTTCATTGCTAGCTATAGGCTCCTTTAAGGTGATGAGTAAGCAGCCCCTCCCTGCTGGAGTAACTGCCTTCTTATTGGGTGAAAGCAGAACTCGACAGGAAATGGAACCCACACTTCCTGGATACAATGTTGGCTTGGTCCACTACTTCCTTTTAAAATCAACTAGTTGATATTCTCTCCTCTCCTCAGTCCCTTTAGCCTAGGGTGATGATATAATATCTACAGGAACTCTCAGTTTCAGGCTAAGGGTTTTATTTTAACATGAAAGGGAAAACTGAGGAAAGAGGGTTTAGGGTCTTGAGAAGCTGTTGCTCGGTGTGACTGGCAAGTCTTGGCAATTGACCTAGAAGGTAAGGTTGGGCTGAGAGAACCAGAGATCATTTAACACTTCCCTGATGTTATATGATCCACAAGCTAAAAAGAAAAAGTTGTTAAATTGATTTAGGGGTGTCTAAGCTAGGCTACTCTAAGCTAAATTCCTACCCATGTTCCACCTCCCTCAACCCCCTGGGGTCCCCAATGGAAGTCAAGGGGTAGCTGGGTGTCTGGGTTAGGTCAAGGAAATTAGAACCCCCCCCCCCCAGGTTGGTTTTGCAGGGGTTTATATAGTCCCAGTTCAACTGTCAGCTCCTGGGACTGGCACCTGCCAGGCCAGAGTTCCATTCTGCTAACCTACAGGATTGCCTAGGGTAATGTTGCAAATGCAAGAAACCTTGCATAAATTCTGCATTACAAAAGGCACCACTCAGTCAAAGTCCTTCTCTCAGGTCACCTCTTTTTGGACTTACTAGCACTAGAAAAGAAGCATCAACCTTGTGATGAATGAACCACTAGGAAATCCCAGATTGCAGTGCATGCAAGACATAGCAGGTAACCCCTCCAAGGCTGAGATCCTCTACAAAACAATCTCAAAGGTCCAGTCCAAGAGTAATTGAAATTCAGATTCTTCCAGAATTTATGATACATTTGGAAGTAAATTTGGTGTGTTGGATATTATGGAGAAATTGTAATAAGTTTGAACCCATTCTCCTCAGGAACTAAAGTAGTATGTGTGTTTGTATGTGTGTGGCTAGGGCAAAGGGTTGTTTGTATTTCTTTCCTCACTACATTTTCAAAGCAAATATTACTTTTTTAAAAGTTATTTCATGTTAATTGTTTAAATGAAATTAAATAGTTTTTTATAGATTATAAATAGTAGAAAGAATATATTGGAATAGAGGTTCAGGCCATTAGCATAAGATGAGAGACATTCATTATTAGGGGGATCCTTGAACCTGGAAGTGGAGATATAACTCCAGGAGAGTGAGATCAGACCCCTCACTACCAAAGTATAAGAACATCAGTGTGATGACAATAAGAAAAGCCTGTCAATTGAGAAAAATTAAAGATAAACACTATACATTTGATGTGTGATCTGTAATTTCTTTGGTAAAAAGAACTCCTGGGGAACAAAGCTCCTTCAATTTATGCAGGGTGGCAACTTACATGAAACTTTGATTTTTAGAAATTTGGCTTAAATAGTGAAAATGAAAATGGCTTATGCAGAGCTAACTCTTGAAAATAGATCTTCTTGGCTTTGAGATAAGCTCTCTATTCACTATGCAACACTGCCTCTCAGAGGAAAAAATAATGTTCACTTATAAGGATCTGATATAAGAGATTATCTATCGATCTATCTATTTATCTATCTATCTATCCGTCCATCTCTCTGTCTGTATATCAATCTATCAGGAATTAATAAGTAACAAATGCAATGAAGCCAATCATATATACATTAGTTCTATAAGGACAGAGATAAGCTGGGTCTTGTCCTCAAGAACTATTTATTTGATATGACACTGTATTCTCCCAAAAACCAAGAGTTGGGAACAATGAAGGATTTCTGTGTTATCATAAAACACAAATCCTTCAGCCCTGATATTGAGCCATGGATGTATGACCATCCTCCAATTTTCCTGTTACAGATAAAAATATAGTGAATGGAGAAACATTCCCCGAAACACCTAGGAAATGAACAAGCAAGTTTTGGAAGAAAAAATGCAAATTATAAAACATCATAAAAAACTGTATCAGAAAAAAAGATAAAAATGAAAATTTCTGAAATTTTACCTCATCCTTGGCAAGTTTCAGTGAAATAATAAAAGCTGTAGGAATTATGAAAACATAAATATAAAAAGTATTGTTTGTAATATGAATTACTTCTTGTTGTTGACTAGTCATTTCAGTAATGACAGACTTTACCTGATCCTATTGGTGTTGTTTTTTTTATTGGTTGGTTTGTTTTTGGCAAAGATACTGGAGTGGTTTGCAGTTTTCTTCTCTACGTCGATAGATAAAGTGACAGATAAAGTGAGGCAGAGTTAAGTGATTTGCCCAGGGTCACTATGCTAATAATTATCTGAGGTCAGCTTTGGACTCAGAAAGATGAGTTTTCCTGACTCCAGGCACAGTTCTTTATCACCTGAGTCACCTAGCTACCCAAGTTATTGCACCCCTAGGAATAACTGGGAATTATGCTAGAAAATTATGTTGTATCTACCCTTTGGTCCCACTATAAGATTGACTCTAATGAGGTCAGAAATTGAGAGAAAGTTCTTGTTGTTGAGTCATTTCCAATAATGTCCAGTTCTTCATGACCCAATTTGGATTTTTCTTGGCTAATATATTGTGTGATTTACTAATTTCTTCTCCAGTTCTTTTTACAGATGAGGGAGGAAAATAGTATTAAGTGACTTGCCCTGGGACACACAACTAGTAAATATCTGAGGCTGGATTTGAATTCAGATCTTCCTGACTCATGTCCCAGGACTTTATCCACTGTACCACTTAACCACTCACTAAATATATCAAAATACACTTTTTTGTGGTCTCTTGTGCCATTAAAGAACTGGAAATAAGGTAGGTGGCAATTGACATGTGCCTGGAATATAATAAATGTTTGTTGACCATCAAATAGTTTTATATCTCTGGTATCATCTGTGGTATTTGAACACAATGGAATATTATTACACAATGAGAAATAAAAGATATGAAGAATTACAAGAAGCACAGGAAGATTTATTTGGACTGATGGAGTAAAATAAACCGATTCAGAAGAAGTGTATTCAATGATTACAGCAATATAAAAGAAAGGGAAATTATATGCACTGCAAAAATTAAGTAAAAATCAATCTTCCTGGAGAAGTGAAAACAAAACATATCTTCTTCCTCTGGGCAGATTAGGTAATGGATTTCCCTGTCACAATGTTGTATATACTGTTGGACATCAAAATTATATTTTTGTTTTAATTCTTTCTTTTTGTTACAAAGAGGTGAGAAAGAGGTTATACAGAGGAAAAAAAAGAAAAAAAGGATAAAAACAATTTAACCCAGTGGCATCAATGTTTAAACAGTCACTTCTGTTGTGAGGAAGATTAGGTAGTAATTAATTAAGTATTAAGGATGAACCTAGCAGGAAAGGCTGGAGCTGGGGCATTCCAAGATAGAATGAGGGAGCAGGAAGTAGGTACTTATGCCCTGAGAGAGACTCCATTAGGGGTTGGCAAAAACTGTGGCTAGCCCTGGGAGATCTCGGCCTGCATCCTGATTTCCCTGGGATCCTGTGTGGTGGTGACATCTAGCAAGGGGACAAGAACCTACATAGCTGCACCCAAGTGGAGGAGAAGTTGGGATCTGGTGGACAGCATCTCAAGCACATTCACTCTACTTGGATACCTTGGACCACCTTGGCTTCTGTCATTCCTGTGAACATCTGTGGATAACCGTGAAAGCCCCAAAGCCACCCTCAGCCCTAAGCTGTGCTGGTCAAAGCCTGGCTGGAATCAGGTTTGATGCAGCCTCCCAGTAACTCCATTACTGCTCCTTTGGGCTCTGCCTGTTAGATCACTAAGTTTAGAATAGAGAAGTCCTCCCCTTGCCCTGTGGTTTTGCCCTTTAGATTTTAAGTATAGAAATCCCTATCCCACCTTTTCATTGTACCTAATTAAAACTGCTAAACCTTTGCTTTGCCTGTTGATTCCATAAACCCCAACCTAGGGTGAGCTGGGTGATAGTTAAGACCAACTGCCATTCCTGTGTTAATCCAGTGAACTCTGGTTTCCCTATCCTGGTCCAGTCTCTCTTACAACCCAGTGTGTGTACCCACAACTATTTAGATTTATTGTAACATCCCTGGTGCTTCTATATATATTTTTCACACTTCCAAGAAAAAAGGAAAATGTAGTAAAAAAAAACATAAAGTACTGCTTAAAACTGGCAAACTGTCACCATGAGACATCCTGGTAGTTGGAGTAATTACTATTGATTCTCCTAGAATGTAGCATAGAAATCTTGAATTTAAAAACAACACAAAACAAAAAACTAGTGAAAAAAACAATGAGGAAAATTTACATAAAAATAAGTAAATGCAAAGACTAGAATGTTAAGATTTGGAAAACTGACAATTTTACTGACTATACTCACTTTTGTATTGAAGTCATTTCCCAAATCATTTTCAAAAGAAGTCCAAATGATCCTGAAAAATCTGGGCAGCTTTATCAATTTTAAAGTATTTATGAAAAAAATATTTTGGTGATTTTACTCTAGATCTAGTAGGCCTGGAATTCTTCCCCATCGAGGGAATTGATAGCTCTGAGAATCAAAGTGATATGTTGAAAAATCATAATTATTCAAGAACCACAAGAATTCCCTAATGGATGTGGAATACTCAATCATGACCTTCTACCATGATGTACATCATAGAAGGTTAAGAAATTAATCCAAGTGAGGGAGATAAATATTCTCCAGGGGTCTAGGAACTCATGTAAAATATTTGGAGAATTGAACTTATCATCAAACATATGCTCAACATCCAATCTAATAAAAATATGGTTCCAAAATGAGGAATTGAGAAATTTGTCAAAATTGTATTAACTCACTCTCAATTCATGTAAAATCAGTGATTGCAGTGCAAATAGGAAAATTGAACATTGACAGTGTTTTGTAAATATTAAAGGTTGTAAATATTGTATATCAGTTAATCTACTTATTTTACTGTGCCTTTATTAATTCAAATGCCATGATATGCAGGAGAAATCAATAAAAAATTCATCATCAGAGTAAAAAATTATTACAAATTTACACTTATGTAGCACTTAAGGTTTATGAAGTATTTCTTCTCAAAAGTAGGTAGTTCAAGTATCATAATTTCCATTTTACTGATGAGGAGCCTCATTAAGCTCAGGGATAGTAAAGTACTTTGTTCTGGTTTATATAGTAAGCAAATATTGGAGTTGGAGTATGAGTATCATATTCTGGACTCCAAAAATCCAAAGTCTTATGTTTCCTCTGAAAACGAAATTGAAATATAGTTGTATGGAGTCTCCACTTATGGAGTGATGAAATTAAAATAAAGAGAACTAAATGCCTGTAGTAACCTTTATGTGCAAGATATGGCCATTTTCACAAGGAGCAGTTGATGTTCCAAAAGACAAAGATCATGTAAAGTAAAAAGTTATATCATTTTATGAGGACATAGGTATCTATATCATAGATATATTTTGATGCCTGAAAAGAACCAGAAAAAAATACTTTGCTAAATGTATGCAAAAAGAATTGTAGTTTTCAGAAGAGATTTTTTTAACAATTTTGGACAGAGAAAAGAATGTGTATAAATATAAAGACTTAAATCACCTTGTGAAAGATATAAGATGATGTTCTTTGTAATTGATTTAATATGGAGGATGAAAGAGAGAACTTTATTAAAAAGGAACATATGAATATGAAAAACATAGTCTGAACACAGAGTGAGATGAAGGACCATGATGGGAATTTGTTTGCATTGTTTTATGATCCTATGCTCATTTACATTTAGCTGTTTTAAAACTTCAGAGTAGAAAGCTAAAATAAATGTAAAAATCATGACTATTTGGTTACTTAAGTATGATATAAAAAAAGACTTTTTAATGGGGGAATTTATCCAGGTATTATCTTTTAAGTAAGATGTGTCACTGAATGCTAGGAATCTCTGTTTTTAGTCACTGAACAGTCTGGGAAAAAAGGTGGAAGACTGAATGTGAAGTTGAAGAGATTGAAAAATCTAATTGAAGTAGGAAACAGTATGAAGCTTTCATCATGACAGGTTTTAGCCATGTCACTCTTGATTGGCTAGATAGCAGCTAAACCTCATTATAGAGTTTTAGTTATAATTACGTCTTTTCAGCCCATTCCTAAACCCTGACATTTTAAAAGGTGATACTTCTCAGAAGTGGTATTGCTCTTTGCTGCAGCTCTCATACCACCATCCCAACCCTAGTTTGAGAAAGAAAGGCAGAAAGGGGAAAGGCATTTGTCAGCATCATTGCTCACATGGAGAGAACATAATATCCTGGTGAGAAAAGAGATGACTAGGCCTGTTTGCTGTGTTCAGAAAATCATCCCAGGGTGCTTTTGCTAATTTTGGTTCTGATTGGAAAATTCTGTATCCTGGTGAGTGAATAGCTTATTGGGCTGGTCTGTAATGTCAACAGAAAACCAGATTTATTAATTTTGCTGGCATCTGGCATAAAGGATAATTCTAGATAATTCATTAGTGTGATACTTTCTCAATGCCCCTTTAAGCATTATTATAAATTTATTTTATAAATATTGACAAATAGTTGGAGTACAAAAGAAAACAAGATTTCAAGTAGAGAGTAGCAAAGGCCAGAAGACAAATTCAAAAGAAAAGCATCTGTCAGTCAATAAATATTTAAACCCCTAATACATATCAGGAACTGTACCAAGGGTTAGTGATACAAAAGGGGCAAAAATAGCCCCTGCTCTCATGGGTAATAGGGAGATAACAAACAAATAAATATGTATAAACAGGTTAAATACAAGGGAAATAGGAAATGATTTATGGAGAAGTCACTAGAATTAGTAGAGGTGGAGAAAAGTTTCCCATAAAAAGATAGAATTTTAGTTGGGACTTGAAGGAATCCAGGGAAGGTGGTAGGTAAAGATGAAAAGGGAGAATATTCCAGGCCTAGGAGATTGCCAGAGAAAATGTGCAGAGTGAGAGGTAAAATGTCTTAACAGTAAGGAAGTCAGTTAAAGTGGATTCAAGTATAAATGGTGGGGAGTAGGTTGTAAAAAACCTGGAAAGGTGGGAGGGGGCTAAGTTATAAAAGACTTCAAATATCAAATAAGGAATTTTATGTTTGATCTTGGAGGGCAAGGGGGAACCACTGGAGTTTGTTAAGTAGTGATATGATCAGACCAGGCTATAGGAAAAATCACTTTGATAATCCCAGGATACTAACTTAACACCTAACTCAGCCTCCGTCACCTACTGCCTGAAGGGTGAGTACCAAATTCATCTCAAATGCTTTCCTTTCTAAATGGCAGAAAATCAACTTTCAGCTTTTTCCACTTTGCATCTATCTGCTGCTATGCCTGAACTCAATTCCATTGCCCCCAGTCATCCATGTTCCTATCACCCTTTATGTGTTGTCTCCTTCACTGAACTGTAAGTTTCTTTAAATTGGACTTTCTTTTCATTAATTGTATCTACAGCTCTTATCACAATGCCTGACACATAAGGCACTTAATAAATATTTCTTGGGTGAGATTGGAAACTGAATGGAGGATGGATAGTTGTGTTGAGAGACTTGAGTTGGGCAAACCTGCCAGTAGCCTATTACAAAAGTACAGATGGAGTTGATGAGAACATTAATCAGAAGGGTGGCAGTATCAGAGGAGTGAAGGGGCATTTTAAAGAGTTTTTGCATAGGTGAAATTGGCAGGGTTCTCAACAGATTGCTTATGGGGTGAGATACTTCAGAATCCTTTGTAGTAATAGGGAGGTGTGGATGGGAGGGCTTGGGGGAAAATGAGTTTAATTTTTGATGTGTTGACTTTAAGATATTTACTAGATATCCAATTTGAAATATTTAAAAGTACTTGGAAATATAAGAATGAATATCAGCAAAGAAGTTAGGGCAAGATAGATAGATTTGAGAATCATCAGCATAGAGATGTAATTAATTAAGTTCATGGGGGAAGATGAGATTCACTTGAAGCATTATAGAGGGAGAAAATAAGATGGCTAAGGAACCATCTTCAGTGTCCTACATACACTAAAATGTGAGACAGCCAAGGTTGGAGAGAATGCCTTGAATAAGGATTGAACAAAGGTGACTAAGAAGTGGCCAGTTTTATAGAAAGTGAACCAGAAGAAAGTGGTTTCCTGAAAACCTAAAGAGAAGAGAGATTATTGTGTAGAAAATAGATAATCTTTTCACAGAGTTTAAACACACAGAGGGAAAAGAGATTTAGAACAATAATTAGAGTGGATAGAAATATCCAATGAGGTCTTTTTGAGAATGAGGGAAACATATGGGTTTGCAGGCAGTGAGGAAGGAGACTCAAAGATAAAGATGAAAAAATTGTAGGGATAATGGAGAGGAAAATCTGTTGGAGAAGATGGAATGGAATGGGATCACTTAATTAAGTAGGGGCATTAGCCTTGGTAAAGAGTAAGGACCTCATCATGTGAGACAACAGTGAAGGAGATAGTGGCAGAAGGCATATAACTGATATGAAATGAGGAAAAGGAGAGAAGAAGAAACTTATGGTGAATTTCTCCAATTTTTCTGTAAAATAATCTCTAGTTGAGAAGTTTGGGAAGGAAGGAACCTTGAGATGCTTGAGAAGGGATGAAAAGTTATGGAAGAAGCACTGAGAAAAGTGGGATAGTAAGTTGAGGAGGTATAGTAGGACTATCTAACAGCAATGAGGATTCAATTGAGGTTTGGTAACATAAATTGGTAGTGGGCACAGAACATTTGTGTTATTGTCTCAACCTTCCTACAGCAACACATGTAGAAACAAAGAAAGTGAATGGTGAAAGTGGTCTAAAGTGGAGGCTTTAAAGAACTGTGGCAGTAGAAACACAGAAGAAAAACAATTGCTTGATCACATGGGTTGATGGGGATATGATTGGGGATGTAGACTCTAAACAACCTCCCCAGTGCAACTATCAACAATATGGAAATTGATCTTGATCGATGACACATGTAAAAACCAATGGAATTGCATGTCGGCTACAGAGGGTAGGGGGTAGAGGGGAGAGAAAGAACATGAATCATGTAACCATGGAAAACTTTTCTAAAATTAAAAATTAAAAAAAAAATAAAGTGGAGGCTTGGCCGGATGCAATTGCAAAATGATAAGGGGGAGGAGGGTTAGGGATTCAATAATAGGGATTAGTTCACCAAGGAGCCAAGATGAGAAAGAGTGGAGAAATGACTATTTCAGGAGGAATGACATGGGAGGGGATTTAGGGGTTAAGGAACCAGAAGTCATGGTATGAAAAAGGAGCAGGATTTGGTAAGGAAAGGCAGAAGGAGAGGTGGAGAGCCAATAGATTATGTTTGGAAAAGTGGATTTTCAAATTCTTAAACATTGAGAGAGTACATTTGTGGGTGATGGCAAAATCAAGGCTATGACCATCTTTTTGCGTGACGGAGTTAAGGCAGAGGAGTAGTAGTTCATGGGAAGTAGATTGAGCAACTGAATAGTTAGGATTTTTTAGGCAATATCAATCTGTATGGTGAAGTCCTCTAGTAGGTAGAAGTTGGGGAGGAGAGAGTATTCGTGCCATGCTATCAAACTCATTGAGGAAGGGCAGGAAGAGACCTGGATGTCTGTAGACAACAGTTACATGATTTTTGATTCAATGGTGTGGATTGTGTGGACCTCAAAAGATGAGAGGCTTCTAAGTGGTGAACATAGGGAGAGAACATGCAAGGAACAATGCAGAGCAAAGAGAATTCCAACTCCTCTACCTTGATTAATGAGTAGAGGGGAGTGATTGAAGAGTCAGCCAGTTTTAGAAAGGAAGACAGAAAATGGCACAATAGGAGATGAAAGTTGAACTTTCATTCTTTCAGGAGAAAGAATTGGAAAATAATTCCTGGTCATGGATCACTCCCATTTATCTAATGAATGTACTTCTAAATCAAAGTAAGGCAAATCATACAATTGTTCTGACTATCCATTGCAAACATATGTTATATAACCTCAACTGGACCCTCACTAGGTAATCCATTTACATGTCCCAAAGTGAATTCAATATACCACTGACCACTGCAGCTAGTTCAAACCTTTTCATCACACTTCAACTAGACCCTGTCCTAAGAATAAAAAGATCATGTGTGTAAAATGCATTATAAATCTTAAAGAGTTTTTATCATCCATCTGCCTCCCAGGTGAATTCCTTGAAAGCAGTTGACTGTTTCATTCTACCACTGGCATACCTAGTATTTAGAACAATACTTGGCACAGACTAAATGCTTGAAAAATACATGTTTTTAATTCATTATTCATTCCTTCATGGAGGTATTCAAATGAATTCAAGGATTCAGATCCCAAAGGCCCTTACTTTAATACCTACACAAACATTTATCTTGAGGGCACTGGGGGCTTGAAACCACCACTGTTGTCCCATGAACTCATTCTTCTGAAAGGATTCTGTTTTAAAACAAAGTTCTTGTGATGAGTAATGGAATGACTTTACTCTAGCACTGAAATGTGGACTCGACCTTAAGCAAAATCAGGAAAACTAGTGGGTGTAAAGATAGCGCTAATTGTTTTTAGCAACTTGTTGAAACAATGATAGTATGATAAAAGGTCATGGAAAGTGATTGGCCCAGATTTCATGTCCTGCTACCACCACTAGATATTGTAAGTAAATATGAACGGGGCCCAAATTTCATTATCTGTCTTGCCAGTACTTCCTGCTACCTATAGCTCTTGATAAAAATTCATGGGAATTGAATTTGTGCTCCATTTTTAATGTCATTGAATGGTCCAGGAAAAATGACAACTAAGTCATACTGGGCACAACTATATTTTCTACATCCCATCTCCTCTTGAAATTACTTTAAATTTATTTTCTGTATTTACAATTCATCCGTATACATATTCTAGTAGGAAAGTGACCCAATTGTTGATTGTTTCTTTTTGTTGTTGTTGTTGAGCTGAGAAATAGAAATCAGCATTGCTTATCTCCCTTCACCTGTGAATTGAGTTTATTGAATTAGACACCAGAATATCTCTGAGATCCTTTCCAGTTCTGCAATTCTGTGATTCTAATAAATGTATAATTTGAACATCATATAAAGTAAATCATATTAAGCGTTCATTTCCATTTAGCTCAAAGTATGATAAAATCGTAAATTTTAGAGTTATAAAGGATATTAAATGATATTTAGTTTAACCCTTTCCTTTGACATAGGAGACAAATTGAGGCCTGGACAGATGGAGTGAGTTGCCTACTTTAAATAAGTTAAAAGTAGCTCAAAACAAGTAGAGTTTTATTTGTAAGCTATTAGTTTTCTGAATTTTGTTTATGTTTTTCTTTATAAAATAAAAGAAGCTAGGTCAGATGATCTGTTGGATGCTTTATTGTTTTGAAATTCAATGATACTAAAATAATTGCTACTTGATCATCATGTCAAATAACCGTATTAACTGCTAATTTGTAGGCATATGGTCAGTGGGCATTTTTTATGCTTATTTGAACCTGTGGCAAGCAGTTTTTACTTACCATCTGAATCTTCTCCATTTGGATATTATCCCCAGCTGACCTGTATTTTCTACAAAATTTACTAGAATGGAAACCTGTTATTTTGGGATGATGTTACAAAGATAGAGTTCTACTAGTGGGCTATATCATGGTAGAGAAAATATAACTAAATCAAAAGAATATAAACTTGTTAGTCTAAAAGGCAGATGTAAAGCAATTAAATATATAGCCATCAATATTGCTTCCAGAAATTATGCTTCTTGGAGGAAAGGTAGAGAACTAGGAGTAACAACTGTGAAATGGGCTACAAGTCAGTCATTACTTTCAGTAATTTTCCTTTACTTTGTAACTACAGTGATCAATGTAGTTTTTCTTACTGCCACGCTACAGTTTAGTGGGTGCGTGCACAGTATTGCGAATTGTGTTTTCCAAAAAAAAAAATGCATCAATACAATTTCAAAAGAAAAATAAAGAAACCTGACGACTTTAATGAAACAATATCACTACCAGTTCTAAATCCAAAAATCACAGAAAAGGGAAATAATAGAAAGTTAAAGGGATGTCTATAAATTGGGGAATGGTTGAATATGCATAAATATTACATACATATGTAAGAAATGTTGAGCAGGATAATTTAAAAAATCTGAGTAGATATATAAAATGATGCAAAGCAAAGTAAGCAGAACCAGGAAAAACTTGAATCCAGTACTAGTAAAATTATGCAATGAACAATTGTGACTTAGCTCTTCTTTACAGTGATCCAAGACAATATCAAAGAACTCATAATGAAAAATACTATTCTCCTCCAGAGCGAGAACTGATAAACTGTGAGTGCAGTTGCAAGCACTTTTTTCACCTGATTTTTCTTTCTTTTTTTTTACAACATGGATAATATGGAAATATATTCCTTATGACATCATACATATAATGGGTATCATATTTTTTCCTTTCCACTAGGTAGGGAAAAAACTGGAGGAAGAGAAAAATTTTGGAACTAGGAATTTAAAAAAAGGAATGTAATAAACAAATTTACAAAATATGAGCAATATCAGACTAGACTTCTATGAACAGATTTGGTGTCTCCAGACCCCAGTGATACACAGAAACAAGATTCAGAAGCATCATTCAGGGAACACTATAAGTCTAACTGTGTTCTTTAATAAAATTGGAAAGTCTCCAAGAACAGAGATAATATCTTTTAACTTTTTTATGTTTCTCCAAATGTCCAATCCAGTCTCACAGTCTTTTGAAATGGATTCAAGGCATTATAATAAAATCAAAAGAACAAGAAAGAGTCCAGTTCAGGCATCCAGGAGCCCTTGGTCTAGACTTATCTTTGCTGCTAATAAAGTGGATGGCTTTGGACAAAGACCAGAATTAGTTTCTTTTTACTCATTTGAACATGGGATATTAAAAATATATATCTTTAGACTTTATTTTACATTTACTTGTAAAATTAGGAGTGCTTTACTAAATGAAATTGAAGGTCCTTCCTAGTTGTAGGTTGAGTGATCCCAGTCATTATCCTTCCTTGGCTTTAATTTCCTCATTGAAATGGTAAAGGAGTGAGAATAGTAAAGTCATAGAATCATCAAATTGAAAAGACATCAGATTTAATGTAATATAATCTTTCTTACTAGTCCCTGACTAGTTCAGGTTCCATCATGGTGCACCTCGACCATTTCCACATGCTCTGTTGTGTCCATGGCTATCTTCCCATTCTGGATCACTTATTCCCCTGCTTTATTTTCCTAAGGCCATCCTCTTTCATTTTTAAGGTTATTAAAGTTATTTATCAAAATTTAAAGAACAGAATTTAATTGCAGGTGTTTCTAATGTGTCAAATACATGATCAGTCTAAAAATTATTTCAAAGTCCAGCACATTCCTTTTATTTTTTGGAGAGAATAGTAATGATTGTATTTAACTGAAAACCCAGCTCTTATAATCACAACTATATCAATGAAGCAAATTCACCAAAAGTTAGGTTCCTTTCTGAGGAATTTACTGATAGTCAGGAATCTGACCTTTACAATGAGGAAGAGGCCGTTCTGACTATAACTGCTATTTGATACTTTTTCAAGATTTGGAGTTCTCTAAAGAGAAGTGAAACAGGATGAAATTTCTGTTTTTTCCCCTTTTTCAGATACAACCATGACATAGGATACCATTGACATTAACAAGTGAAGAACACAATTAATATGACTTGGTTTGTAGGGCAGAGGGGAGGAAGGAGGAGAAGAGAGGAGAAATGTTTTTAAAACCAATTTATTTCTCTATTTTTTGCTTAGAAAGTTAATAAAACTATTTTACCTTTGCATTAATGTATATTTAAGGAGTGTCTCCATTGATGACACTCATTATTTGGCTTTGCCAACATGCTAACTACTCATAAGAGCATCTTCTCTGTGCTCTACATTGGTTTCCATCACTTGGCATTAATCTCATATCCCACTGGGTCATCTCTTGGAATGTAAAGAATAAGATAAATACAAATTCTACAATCAGGGTAATTGTTTGAGTGAAACATGCTACGGGTGAACATCATCTTCCCAATACTCAATGACGTGACAAACACCAAATTCAAAAAGATATCTCTTGAGATCATAACCAAGGCTTTCCATTTAAATAACAAACATTTTCATTCATAGGGCTTTTGAAAATTCTCTCAGCAAGGTTCAGCATCAGTTGTTTGTATTTGATTCAGAGCCTCTCCAGAATCTTTTCTTCCATCCTGACCCTGTGCAGTCTTAACCACTATTGCCTCAGTCTCCATAGGCTTGGGTCCAACTTGTTTTTTATTTACATTCTCCCACATTGAAAAATGTTATATATTTATAATAGCTCTCACATAGTGATGGTACTGTACTGGGGGTTCCCAGACAGCCTTAAGATATTGCCATGGTTTCTATATCTAGATATGGTTTCTGCCTTGATGTAATTTATAATTGATTAGAGGAAAAAGAAAACAAAAAAACCATCAAAAATTGAACAATATTGAAAGTGAAACAAGTGTGATCTTACTCTCTCAAGAGTCAGACAGTCTATATCTCTTCTCAGGGTTCTAGGGTATCCTGAGAGTTTTGTGGGTGACCTTTTTCTACTGACAATGGCTCAAGCTTTCATTATTGGAGAGGGTGCTATGACTAAAGCCCAGTTTCAATTTAACCATTTAGTACCGGATAGTTTTAATTTAATTTAATTTTATTTTTATTGTCATGCAAAACATATTTTCATATTGGTCATTGTTATAAGGGCAAAGTCATAAATAACTCAAAACACAAAATAAAACCATAAATACATTGATGTGAAAGATGACTCCAAGAATTCTTTCTCTGAAAATGAATAGCATTCCCCATCATGAGTCTTTTAGGATTGTCCCAGATCATTGCAATGCTGAGAGTAGCTAAGTTTTCACAGATAATCATCATTCCATATTGCTGTCATTGTGGACAATGTTCTCCCAGTTCTGCTTATTACACTTTGCATCAGTTCTTGCAGATCTCTCCAGATTTTTCTGAAATCATCTTGCTTATCATCTCTTATAGCACAATTGTATTCCATTACCAATATGTACCACAATTTGTTCAGCTGTTCCTCAGTTGATGGACATTGCCTCAATTCTGGATAGTTTTTCAAAAGAGATATCAACTTCACAGATATCACAAGAACCACTAACAGGTGGCAGAGAGATTCTTCCTTACAATTCCTTAGTCCCTGGAGGAATCAGCTCAAAGTTTAGGTCTCTTCCCATATAACATTGGTACCAATAATATAATATTCATTTGAAGATGTCATTGATGCCTGATGAGTTCTTGTTCCAGCTTTCAATGAATGAGTCCAGAAAGGAGCTCTCAAATATTACCCTTTGTTCTTTGGGATACTGAATTTGGGATTATTACAACACAGCCTGGAAGCCTGATTTTAGAAATACCAGGATGTCGAAGAAGCCTCATGAGGACCATTTAAATTAACTAATTAACTGAAATCCTTTCCCATAAAATGAAGAGAGAACCAATGAAAAATCAAAGAACAGAGGCTTATTTTTAGGGACCATTTGACCTCCGAGGATAAAAGGCTTCTCTCTTTATAACATGCTCTCTCACCAGGCCCTGTGAATGAAGGAATCACTGAATGTAGGGAGGAGAGAATGAAGAAAGGAGAAAGTAGCTAAGGCTGACAAATCTTTTTAAATACCTCCAACCAATGCCAACCAGAGTATTTCTCATTCACAACATGTTTAACATGTTTAGCAGCCTGGATCTAGTTACAGAATACCTATGTATGCTCCAAAGTCTTGCCAAGGACACCAGTGTTGCCCTTGTTTGTCCAGAAGCAGGTGCTTAGTATCCTCTTCAAGAAGAAATTGCATCAGCTGAGCACATTGATGAGATCTGCATGTGCACCAGATTCCTATTAATACATAGGAAACCAAGTGCTATGTATGGTCCACTGAAGTCTAGTCTAGGTTGATCTCTGGAGAAACTCAAAGTGCACCAGCATCAAATTTGTTATATGTTTGCCCTTGACACTACTACCAATTTGAGTCAGATCCAAACAGATAACAAAAATGGGAAAACCTTTTAGAATTCTCCATTTGTCCAGTACTGCCTAAAACAAAACATTCTTTTTGCCATAAGGCATGTCTTTTTAAAAATGAGTTTCTAGATGGCATACTTGTTACTACTTCTTCATTAGTAAATAGGAGGTTTTTGATGATTTGTGAAGAAATTCCAAGGACATTGCAACTTCCTGCATCTCCTCACTCCTTCTAGGCAATTTTCTTAATGAGGAAGTGGAAGACAGATTTCGGAGATGGTTAGCCACAAGAATGTCCTAGTTCACCTAATCCAATCCTCTTATTTGTCAGATAGGAAAAGGATGGCTTCATTTGTGTGTATTGTCTGCCATGTCACTGTATGCTATGGTGCATGGACTAAAAACCAAGATTTGGATGATTTCACTCATTCATGTCTGTATCTCTTAGCTTATTGATGTTTGCCTTAGTTAATCACTATATCTAGAATCAGTTCCTGTATTTTCCTTCTCTTCTAGTTCATCCCCCCAGGCAGTATGCCTGCCCTCTGCTCCAAATCCACCCTTTTCCAGTTTTGAAACCATGATCGAATCAACTATAGAAGTTAGATACACTTGGAAAGGGAATACCAATTTACTTTCTGGTTACATTCACAATCTCTAACTTTCCAAACCAAAATATTCCTCTGAGCCTTTATCTCTTTTGTATAACTTTGATAATACTTTATATGTAATTTATATATAATTTATATCTTTAAAAATACTCTAAACTCTGAGAAGACAGACATTGTCTTTTGATTTTGTATTTGTATCTTCAGCACTTAGGACAGTGCTTGGCAATAGTAAGTATTTAATAAATGCTTTTAGAACTTATCAACCAATTAGCAAGTATTTATTAAGCAACCATTTAATATCAGAATTCATGTTTTTATAGAATATACACATTTATTCAAATATACCTACCTATACCTCTAAATACACCTACCTATAACTCCCTATGGGGCAGCTAGGTGGCACAGTGGACAGAGTACTGAGTCTGTAATCCATAAGATTTATCTTCTTGATTTCAAATCTGGCCTCAGTCATTTACTAGCTATGTGACTTGACTCTGGGCAGATCATTTCATCCTGCTTGCCTCAGTCCCTCACCCATAAAATAAGCTGGAGAGGGAAATGGCAAACCATCCTAGTATCTTTGCCAAGAAAATACCAAATGGAGTCACAAAGAGTCAGACACAACTAAATAATCACAACATGCCTACCTATATACATATGTCCAAATATATCTACTCACATAAACGCATTTTGTGGTCATATTAGTATTTTTAACTGTCTTAGAATTTATTTTAAGGATCAGTTTTTAAGCAGAAAAGTAATGAACCTAGGCAACTGAAGTTAAGTAACTTACCCAGGTCACCCAGCTAGAAATCTAGTGCTTTATTCACTGAGTCTACCTGTCCTCATATGAGTATGTTTAAGTAAGATAGTTAGGGTCAGTTAGTCAACAAATATTTGTAAAATGTTTATTATGTGCCAGGCACTGTGCCAAGCTCTAGGGATACAAAGAATTTCAAAACCATTCCTTGCCTTCAAGATTCAATCTAATGAAAGAGGACACACATACACAGAAACATGGATCCATTAAAATCTGAAGACAAAGTAGGAAATTCACAATTGTCCAGAGCCCCAAATGTTGGGAAATACTATCATAAATGAACTTCCTTCTTCTAAGCTGGGCTGAATTTAAATCTCCACAGGGAGATTCTATAACCCGATAACTTGTTCCAGTGTTTGCCAACTCTTTCCACATGGATTTCTTTATATCTTGTCCTCCTACTTTGGCTTAAATTAATCTCCTTTTTGGTTGTCTTCAATACTAAGACTTTATTCCTTGACTTACAGTGACGACTTTATCAGTAATAAAAATTACATTTCTGCACCATTATCAATTATACTTTTATTAAAATTGAATCAAAATTCAGTTTTCTTTCTCTACAATATATTATATTGATATGATACATTTTTTAACATTTTGGTTTGTATAGGAAATTTCCTCAGGGGACTTCTGGGGAAGAAATTTCTTTTGCCAGTGCAAACAGATTGGCATCTGTTTTGCAATTTATAATCTTAGAAAGTTGTTTGAGAATACTAAAGGATTGTAACTTGCCCAGAATAACACTGATGGTATTGTCAAATTAAGATCCCAAACTAATCTTCTTTCTGCTGAGGCTAGATTTCTGCTTCCTACATCATACTGCCTCTTCTAAGTAGTTCTTTAGGATATTCTAAGACTTTTATTTGTATTTACCTCATTTTGTTCATAATAGAGTTCATACAAGTATTATTAGCCCTATTTTGCGGACAGAAACAAATAAACAAACAAAGACCTAGGCCCCTCAGATTTTACCTTGACTAGTGAAAAAAGCACCAATTCAAATAACTCTAAAACTTATTCCTTGCCCATCTCAGTGGTTTAATTAAAAGGTGATAGAACCATAGGTTTCAAGGTGGAAGAGACTTCCGAGAAGTACTCTATTTTCCTCATTATGTAGAAATATATAAGATGACTGAAGGTCCAGATAAAGTGTGCTTTGTCCAGAGTCACAGAGTAAATACTGCTGTAAGAATTTGAATCTATCTACTCTGACTCTAAATCAAGAGTTTATTCCACTAAACTATACTAATTATTTTGCCAAACAATCCTTTGACTTTTCTCTTCCTCTTCTATTATTTTGTCTTTACTCATGGCTTTAAAAAAACCCAACAACAACACCTTACCTTCTATATTAGAATCAATTCTCTAAGGCAGAAGAGTAGTATGGGCTAATAGTTGGGGTTATATGACTAGCCAAGGGGCACACATCTGAGAAGTATCCAAGGTCATATTTGAACCCAAGTCTTCCTCCGGCTGGGCCTGGCTCTCTATCTACTCAACCACCTAGATGCTCCTTGTCCCTGCTTTTTCAAAAGGTTACCATGGATAACCTAATTTCCAAATTAGGTAGGCTTTTTGTTTATACATCCTTAATTCTCTTGGACTTCTCATTAATATTTGTCACTTCATCTTCCATCAACTGCTTTGATTGGTTATAACCCTATAAGAACATCTTGCCTTCCCCAAGATAAGCTCATCACCTAAAATCTTGCCACCATGCAGATTGATTCAGGTCTCAATGTTCAACACCATCTCAGAATTCTCAGCCTACTTTCTCCTCTGATTGCAGGACTGGAAGGTGAGGGCGATGCGCCTCCCAAAACCTTCCTTTACAGAGGACTCTTTTCCAATTAGTTTCCTTTTCCTTTAACTCTTCTGCTTGGTTAAGATTTCATGAATATTTGGTACCTTTTAGTGACCTTCATTTTTTCCTTCCCCCCTTTTTTGGCTTCCTTTTTGTATAGTGTCTTTCTTCATTAGATTGTCCTCTTTGAGGACAGAATCTATCTTTTTCTTTTTTCTATCCCCAGGACTAGTACAGTGCCTGGCACAAAGTAGATACTTAAGAGGTATTGGAATATTGAATTGCTAATTAATTTATGACATTGAGAAATAGGATAGGCACACAGTTCTTTGGGTACTTTCTGGGAAAAGACTATGATGGCTGTAGGAAGTGAGCCAACAATCATGTTTTAAGAAGACTTAGAGGGTGCAGGGGAAAATGGCACAGAAAATACAGAGCAAGTGGGTATAGAGAGTATAGAGAAGAGGTAAATGGACATAGTTGGCACAGAGAGAAAAGAGGTACAGAGTAATACAACAACATGGGGATGGTGATAGGGTGGTGGAGGAAGGTAGGTAGTAGTGGAGAAGAAGATAGAGAGAAAGAAAGGTACAGAGAATCTCATAACCATGGATTGGAGCTGGAATCACTCAGTAAGATGGACCCAATGGAGATGGCAAGAACACTCTGAGGAAGGGCAGAAGTTTGAGACCTCATTTTAAAAGAATTTTTTTGGGATGGGGCTCAGACTAACTCTTATCTCTGCCAACTTGGGGTTAGTTCTTTAGCATATCCAAATCATCTCAAAGTTGTCATTAAAACTTTCAAATTAACACAAACACATCATCTCAGAATTATCAGCGTCATTTAGTAGTGTTCTGCTGGTCTTACTGTGGATATCTGGAACTGGAGTAAGATTTATATATCATAGGATCAAAAACCCTTACACCAGAGTCCAGAAGGATTACTCCAAGTTATTGCATATAATCAGAATGTGATTTTTAATTAATATATGATATATGATAAAGTTCGCAAATTATATCCCTTTCATCTTGGGGTGTTCTGTAAATGAATACCAGGTTCCCCTTTGCAATATTCTTGCTCATGTTATTTTATACTGGCTATGTGTAAACTTACTGTGTTCTCTAGAAGCATGTGATAGGGGTCAGTGGGACCAGAATAAGATACCATTTTAACATAGCTATATTGATTATCTGCAATTGACTTCTCCTTTCCTTGTGTAAAGATTAAAATTAGGATACTTGCTGTAGATTAATAATTTTATTAAATCAAAAGTAGGAGGAGGAAGAAGAGGGAAAATAGGAGAGCTATAAAGAGTACTTTCCTTATTGCTGGCTTAGCTGATTATCCTAAGGCCCATATAATGGTCTCTTAGCTGCACTCTACAGCAAGTCCAAACAGCATCATCAACACTGGATCCAAGAGAGTACTTCCTCCTGACCACCTTCTTATTACATCCTTTCTCCATACACTGATTCTCATAGGTCATATTTTAGGAACCAACCATGGTTTTCCATTTTGTCTGCGCCACTAAGGGAGGCAGTCCAGGAAGATCATCATGCCCTCCTGGTCTCCTGATATTCTTGATTCCATTGCTTCATTTTTCTGGCTGTTGTTCTACTCTCTTGATTAAATTTATTCAATGACTTCCCTGACCCAGTCCTCACGTCTGAGCTCATGCCAGGAAACTCACGCCAGGTGTATGTACTGAAAAGAGGGGAGGGGAAATTTCCTTTTGCACACTTAATAATCCATTAACTCTTTCTTTTATGTGGTGGCGGTGGTTTCCTAATGTCTCTGATTATTCTATCTCTGTCTTCTTCATAGTCTCAACAAGGCACTGATCTTGACCTTCCTCTTTCTACTCTCTTTCCTTGTAATATAATTCACTCACATGGCTCTAGTTATCTTTATTACCCAAAGGACTCCCAAAACTCTCTCTGGTCTTGATTTCTATCCAGACATCTATAAGACTATTTCAGGCTAGCCAGTTTTTTTCTGAATTAGGATGAGCGAATGATTGCCACTTCTATTTTTCTTTAAGAGGAAGACAGGGTCCTCTTCACCCTTAAAGATCATCAGAACCCTTAAGTCTTTCTCACTGGGGATAAATGTGCACATCCTTTACTTTTAAAATCCTAGTCAAAACTTAGTAGCCCCCAAAACTGGTAACTAACAGTTAGATATGCAAATCTTCTTGATTCTACAGGAAGCTTCCAAAAGACTAGATTAATCTAGAGGGAAAGGATAATAGCTGGAAGCCTCTTCTGGTACACCAACAACTATGCTATATTATATATAATACACACATATCCATATAATGCCATATGATTATATATGTTTGTATATATATACATACATATATCTATATTTATATCAATATCTATCTATATCCCTGACTTTCTCCTGGAGTCCTGTTCTATATTGGCAATTACTTGCTAGGCATCACTTGGAAATTCAATTTGGAAAAAAAATATTAAGAAACAGTCATCATAAAAACTGAATTTGGAGGTTGGAGAAAACCTTAGAGAACTTCTAGTATGATTTCTGGTACAATTCTGTTACACATTTTTAAAAAGTTTTTTTTTTGTTGTTGTTGTTTTATATTTAAAGAAACAGACTGAAGGTTATAGAGCTACTAGAGCTAGAATTAGAAACCATTATCTTCTTATACTTACCAAATGTACTTTGAACTCAACGGGGCTAAAAGTGAATAGCATACCTTTCTCACTTCCCCTACGTGTTCCCTCTCTTCAGTTTATTTTTTTATGTGGATGTTAACACCATCCTTTTTGCTATTCAGGCTCAAATCCTTGAAGTTAGTGTTGCATTCTTCTTTTTCCCCATTCTCGACATCTATTTGTCAAATAGTAGGGACAATGTCTCATTTATTCATTCTTTCCTTTCCCCCTTGATCCAACTTCATTGTTGTCCTAGTTCAAGTGTTATTAGGTCTCTGCAGAATGGTTACAATTGCAATAGTCTCTAATTTTTCTCCTTTCCCCTTCAATTATAAGCTGCCTGAAGGAAAGGAAGATGGTTTATTGATTTCTTGTTCCTCAGAGCCTTACAGTATGCATTACAAATAGCAAGTATAAGGTAAAATCTTTACTGAACTCAAAGGAAATTGGCATATTTTTTCTCCCCTTTCCCCATGGTGCTTTACTTTATCCAGAGTACCGAGAGCAAAGAATAAGTGCTTAGTCTTCACTTTCTAATTCAGTAGAAGGAAAGTTTCTCAAGGAAAAGAGAGGAAATGCCTTTTTCCCCTAGGATCTAATAATATTTCTTGTACATAATAGAGACTAAATAAATGTTCATTGAATAGAATTCATGTATCTCACCTTAGGAGATAATAATAATTATTAGAGTAACTCACATTTGTGTGGGACCTTAAAGTTTATAAAGTATTTCTGAAATCAGAGGTAGAAAAAAGCTATTACATAGCACTTTGAAGAAAGAGTATTTGTTAAGAACCTACTCTGTGCCAGGTAAGCTAAGCACTTTATGAATATTAGGTCATTTGATCCTCACAAGAAGCCTAGGAGGTACGTGCTATTTTGATGTCCATTTTATATTTGGGGAAACTGAGATAGATAAAGGTTAGGTGATTTTTCCAGTGCTACTCAGCTAGTAAGTGTATGAGACTAATTTTGAACTCAGTTCTACCTGATACCAGGCACAATACTTTGTGTACTGTGGTGCCACCTACCTGCCTCTATGAATACTTTAAAATGTGCAAAGGTTTTTTATGTAGGTGATATAACAGGTAGAGTGAGGGACAGGAAGCCAGGAAGACCAGAGTTTGAATCCTGCCTCAGACACTTGCCAGCTTTGTAACTCTGACTATTTTCCCTCTCTCCTTGCCTTCCTTTCTTCTAAATTTTAAATGTATGCTAATACAAGTTCTGTGACAATCCTGGCAAAGGAGTCCATGATCCAAAAAAGGTTAAGAACCCTTTCATTCGGGGCTTTTCATTTTACAAATAATGAACTTTTGGCTTAGAGTTATTTATTGTTATAATTACTATTATTTTTATGAGTTACTATTTATATATGAAACAATATATTATATAATAATGACTCTGTAATATATATGATTTATTACAACTATATAATAAATGAAAATAAATATTCTCATGCAAGCTATGTCTAAAAATCTATACTTTTGTTTTATTTCTCCTTCCTCTCATACTTCCTCCCTTCCCAAGAAGATAGGTAATATCATATAGGTTGTAAATATAACAATATAACACATACCCCTGTTTGTCATTTTGTAAATCAGGACACATATCACTTAAACTAGAGAAAAATTCATAGAGGAAATAAAATGAAGAATAGTATATATCAATCTCTATTCAGACTGTCAGTTCATTCTTTTCCCTCCTGAGTCCCTAGCAGTTGTCTTAGATCCTTGCATTGCTGATAATAGTTATAGCATTCACAGTTGGTCATCATACATTATTGTTGTTATTGTATACAATGGTTCTGCTCATTTCACTTTGCATCATTATATATAAGTCCAGGTTTTTTTGGAATCATTTTGTCATTTCTTATTGCACAATATATTCTATAACAATGATATGCCCTGACTTGTTTGACCATTCCCCAGTTGATGGACTTCTCTTTGCTTTCCAGTTCTTTGCTGTCTCAAAAAAAATCTACTAAATATATATACTAGAAGACAGGGTTCTTTTCCTATTTTCTTGATTGCCTTGGGAAATAAGTCTAGCAGCATAATAGCTAACATTTATATAGCATTTTAATGCCCACAAAACCCTTGATGTGATCTCATTTTGTCCTCACAATCTGGTGAGGTAGATGCTTTTACTATCCCCATTTTGCAGGTGAGAAAACAGAGGCTAAAAGAGATTAAGCAATTTGCGAAGGACCACAGAAGCAGTATCAGTGGTAGAATTTGAAACCAGGTCTTGATCTCATTCTTGGATTTCTTGCTCCTCTGTGACTTTCCCAATGACCAAAATAAAACTGCATGGAATAGTCAGGCTGCAAATGTGTGGACAGTATGAGACTTCCTTGTGGTACACAGGGCCATCCAGTATATCAGATTCATGCAGTGTGTGGCTGACATTATGATCCATGTAACCCTCTGCTGAGCAGGACTTTTCAGGGCAGATTTGCTGTTAATTACTCTGCACAAACATGTTGGATTGCATGTGGTCATTTTGCAATGGAGGACAAATAGTCGGTCCTTAACTCAAACCATCCCAGGAGCCTTGTAGCTGATTCCCAGCTTAGGAAGCATGGAGGTTTTCAACAATACAGGGCTTCCAACACTGAGTGCATCCTTGAAACTATCCTTTTTTTTTTCTTTTTTCTTTTTCTTTTCTTTTTTTGGCAGGAAACAGATTTGTTGTCAGTCCAATAACAAGTCTTACTGAGCACAGATCTTGGGGCCAGCATCCAAGAGTTGTTTTTCTTCACCAGTGTGGAAGTCCTAGAGAAACTATACTATAACACCAAATGTCAACAGAATTCTAGTGACTTCTTCAGATGAAATTGGATTTAGTAGCATAAAAATTAATATTTGCCTCTTTGTGGTAATTTGGTAAAGAAGAAGGAGGAAAAAGTGAAAACTCTGGACTCAAAGGACCTGAATTCATGCCACCCTGCCTCCATGAGTTACTTTTTCTGAGACTTTAGGGAAGTCGTTTAACTTCTCATCCTTGAGTTTCCCCATCCATAAAATGAGGTGGTTGGACTAAATGACCTCTGAAGTCCTATCCTACCCTAATTTATAATCCTATACCTAGGGCCTTTTAGAAGTCAAAAAGATTCATGGGCATATGGGTTAGTGTGTATTGAACAGAAATGGGACATTTTAGCTTCACCACAACCCTGGGGTTTAGGTGCTATTATTAACCCCATTTTACAAGTGGGGAAACTAAAATTAAAAGAACTTAAAAGTTTCCCAGGGCCTCACAGCTAGTAAGTATTTGAAGTCCTATTTAAACTCTGATTTCTTAACCCTAGATCAAACTCTTTAATGTATTATACACAATGGAAAACTAAGGCTAGAAGAATTTAAATGACTTGCCCAGGGTCCCAGAGCTCATAAATCTCTGAAGTCAAATTTGAACTCAAGTCTTTCCCTCTCTTGTTCCAACTCTTTTTCTTCTATGACAGCTAGCTAACATGCTTGTTGATTGTTTGATCATTACATAGGGTTCACTAAACCTCTCTGTCCTCAGTTCCCTAAATTGTAAAATGAGGGAGTTTTATCAGATTGCCCGCTGAATCTCCTTCTAATTCTAAATTGATGATTTTATGAACATCAAGTGTATTTTTTTATGCATGAGGAAAATGAATTCAGGGAAAAAAAAGTATGTGATTGGACCAAAGTCCCAAAGCTAGTTTTGGCAGAATGAGGTCTAGAATCTGGGTTTCTTAACTTTTGACTGAATGACTTTTCCACTATATTACTTGCTAATGTGGGAAGGTGGTTGGGAGCATTAAGAAGTGACGCTTTCATAGTCCCAGGAGAACTTATGTGGTTGAGATGAGTTTAGACACTATTTGTTTATAATACTTATATTTATAATATTTAGATGCTATTAGAACCCCTTTGGGATCACAGATTTAGATCTAGAAGGGACCTTAGAGGTCATCTGGCAAACCCCCCTCACTTTACAGAGAAGTCAAAAGCCAAGGAAGGTGGAGAACCTCATCCAGGGTCATAGTTCATAAAAGGTAGATCCGACATTCAAATCTAGATCCTTTGGTTCCCAATTCACCTTTTTCCCCACAGAACCACACTGTCTCTTATTTGTACCCTCCATTTAGCTATAATTTAATCAATTTCTCTCTTCATTTTTAATCAGCTGCTCAGGTTGGTTTTCACCCCAGTAATATGTACTCATATCTCACGTCACCTGAAATCATCACTAAGTAGATCAACTCAGCTTTAATGCTCAACACTCTTAGTCACCTCTCCCTTCTGATGAGATGACGGGAGAATGGAGAAATAAACTTCTCCTAAATCCTTCCTGTACAAAGGGCTCAGAACTCTCTTAGAGTAACCTTATTTTCCATCAGCTACTCTGTTGGGTTTTGACTCTTTTAACATAGTATCCCCACAGTGGTAGCTGGGTACATCCCGGAGACTCCCCCCCTTTTGCTTCCTTTGGAATATTTTTATATTGGATATACTGTATTATAAGCTCCTTGAGGACAGGAACTGCTTTTCTTTTTCTTATTTGAATCCCAATCACCTAAAGCAATTCCTGGCATATGGTAAGAACTTGATAAATGTAAAATGATTGACTATTGAAGTTCTTGCTCAGAGTTCTTGATGATTTCCTTCAGCTTGTCAGTGATAAGACCGTGGCATGTCATACTGATGAAAAAAAAAATGATAATTCACTTAAATTAGGAGGGCAAGTAAAGAAAGGGAAAACTGCCATAATCAACAAACATGACACTTGCTCACTAGTCATAACAGAGAATGCTTGGAATTATATAGCCATGTTCCTGGCATGGAATTAAGGAGCTATTAAGCAACTATCAGGAAAGTAGATCTCAGATTTAAAAATCTGGCATCATCAGATACAGAGAAAAATCCTTGATATCTGCAATAATACTATATTGATACCCTCAGATTCTGACCTCAGCAGGAGATGAAGAGAAAGCCTCAAAATCAGACACACATACAAGAAATACTTTGCCTCTAAGGACTTTTTCCCCTTTCCTTCCCAATCTTTCCTCTCCAGCCTTTCCTACTTCCTTTTTCTTCCATTTTCTTCCTTCAATCCTTGAACTTTTTATGGTCCATCTCTGTGTGATGTAGGTGACGTTGTTTCTTGTTACATGGTTACACAGAGTTATGAGGGATGTAATTTCCAAAGAATAAGCTATTGCCAATGACTTATATTATATTAGAATTATTTTTATCAGATTAGGCATCCAATTTATGGGGGTGAAGAGTAACAAAGGGATTCCAGGAAGACTGAGGAAAAATATTTTTGATGGAACCAATCAATAACAGTATCTCAGAATTGAAAGAACACTAAGAATCTATGTATTCCAAACTGTAATGGGGTTAGAATTTCCTCCATAATATGCTCTTCAAATTGCCACCTAAATTTTGCATGAAGATATACAATAGGCCAATAGAGTGAAAGACTAAGGCAACAGATTCCACTTTTTAATAATTCAACGTGAAATGTTTTTAGATAAATCAAACCTCTATCTCTATATATTTGTAGCATTTTACCATTGCTCTTGGATCTGATTTCTGGAATTAAAACAGAACAATTCTTCTCCTTATTCCCCATGAGAATTCTTCACATACTCAAAGGTCTCTAACATTCCCTACTATGCACTCTTCCCCCAAGATGCTTCTTATGGGGCAATAGCTGGGTGGTGGGTTGAGAGCCAGGCCTAGAGATGGGAGATCCTAGGTTCAAATCTATCCTCAAGATACTTCCCAGCTGTGTGACCCTGGGCAAGTCACTTAACCCCCATTACCTAGCCCTTACCACTCTTCTGCCTTACATCCAATATACAGTATTGATTCTAAGACAGAAAGTAAGGGTTAAAAAAAAGATACTTCTTATGAAGTGTAAAAAGTCTCCAATTTCCTAAATTGGTCCTTATGATCTCAGAGTCCTTCACCATTTTGGTTGCCTTCTTTAGGACATTCTCTAGTTATGTATGGTCTCCTTAACTCATGGCATCGAAGACTGAACATAGTACTAGATATGTGGTATGTCTAAGACAAAGGTACTATAACTTCTAAGTTTCTGGACACTATATCTCTCTAGATTCAGAATAAACTTGTATTTTTTATGTGATTCCACATTTATGGATTTATGTGGAGTTTTTGGTCCAAGAAAATGCTTTGTAGAATTTGCTTGTAAATCCATGTGGTCCAGTGATTATTTCTTTAAGGAACTTATTTATACTTATTCAATTTATTTTTTCTAAGACAGGATTATTTAAATGTCATATTTCCTCTTCTGTTAACCTAGACTCTTAATATTTTCATAACCAGTCATCTATTTTATGTAGATTGTTAATTTATTGTCATAAATTTGAGCAAAAAAAACTCCTAATAATGGCTCTAATTTAATCTTCATTGATTGTTTAATCATCCTTTTCCTTTTTAACATTAGTAATTTAGTTCTCTACTTTCTTTTAAAAAATCAAATTAATCAATTGTTTATTTAATCCCCTATGAAATAAGCTCCTAGCTTTATTAGTTCATATTTTAATTTCAATTTTATTACTCTGATCTTTGATTTTCAGGATTTCTATTTTAATGTTTAATTGTGGATTTTAAATTTATTTTTGTTCTAGTTTTTTCAGTAGCATGCCCAATTCATAAATCTGTTCTTTTCATTTTCTTTAATGAAATTATTGATTGTTTCTATGACTTATTCTTGGACTCACTAGTTTTTTAGGATAAGGTCAAAAAATTTAAATCTATGCTTAAAAGTCCCTATACTGAAAGTAATTTGTTTATTGCATTATGGTCTGAAAAGGATGCATTTAAATTTTTGCTCTTTTGCATTTTCTTGTGAGTTTTTTTAAAATTCTTTAACACATGATTGATTTTTGTAAAGGTGTCATGTCACATATAGCTGAGACCAAAGTATATTCTTTTTTAAAATTCCCTTCTCCAAAGGTCTACCATATCTAGTTTTTCTAAAATTCTACTCATTTTTTAAACTTTCAATCACACCTCCTCTATGTTCTGGAATTGTGACCAAGAAGTTGGTAAAGGGTGTTGCCAAATGGTTCCTAGTGCATTGCTCTCACATGGGTTCTGTAGGATTTGGGTCAGATTGGCAATTGTAGGATTTAGGTCAGAATAGCAATGGTTTTTCCCAGGCCCATATCAGAGGAGAAGTAGGCAAGCTTGACTAGATGGGAAGGGCAGGAGCAAGTAGAGTTCTCCTCCACCTCCCCCACATAGGAAGCAGTTGGAAACAGTTAACAGAACACTCTCTGAGCTGGCTATGGAGGCTATTCAAGCTTGGTAAATTCTGGGCCAAGATGGTAAATGGATAGGGACTAAATCCTTAGAGATAATAACTTTTGTATAAATTATTCTCCCACAGGATAGGAATATATGAAGCTAACTTCTTCAGATCAGACCACAGGCTCTCGGACAGAGACAGCATCAGCTCCAGCTTGGATGAAGTACTTGGCTTAGTGAAGTGGAAAATGGTAAGTATGACCCAAGTTAACTGGATATAGCCTCAATATCCAAAGATCAAAGGATTTAATGATTTCAGGAAACAGGGAGAAGGGAATTGGTTAAAGGAAGGATGAGTGAAGGTAAACTGGCTAAAACTGCTAAATTTAGGCTAGCAGCACATTTCCTTCTGTAGGGGGGATGTATATTGAATGGCTGGACCCCTATTTAAACTCCTCAATAATCTTCTTTCTATATCCTAAACACTGAAACTGAAGGTAGACCGTGATCTTCCTTGAAGGTCTATCTTGAGGATAGCTATCAAAGTAAAGCAAGCCCTGGCTGTCAGAGACTGAATGCCTCAGCCCCTGAAGCTACACAGAGTGTGTGTGCCAAGAGCCAAGAGCCAAGAGCAAGAGAAAGACCCTTGCAAGAGGGGTGACCTGGCTTTTATACCAGGTCTCCAACTGCCCTTAACTGCCCCCTTCCTTGGAGTTCTGGGGGACACTATGGAACTCTGTGATATAGCTTTAACCCCTCTCAGGATCATGGATGTAACAGTTCCCTATAATCTCTTTCTGACCTGGGTAGTGAGTCCTCCTGATGTTAATTTTGCTGCTGCTACTGCCATCTACAGCTTTTGCCACTTCTGTTGTATAATGTTTTTCAGCCAGCCCACATTCCAAAGTCAATAGGCATCTCTTTCTGTCTTTCTGTCCTCCTTAACTCTCTTGGCTTGAAAAATGACTCATTGTGACTGTTTTTTTTTTTTTTTTTTTTTTTTTTTTTTTTTTTTTTTTTTTGCTATTCCACCAAAAATTCAATATGACACTCTTTTTAAAGCTGTTCATTAGGGATGCTGGGAGAGATTAGAAAAAAAGTTAAATTTACCCTGAAATCTTGGCTCTGCCTTTAACATAGACCTTCTGACACTAAGGAAGAATGAAGACTTTGAAAGATATATAGCCATAAGTGACCAGGACATAGAGTTCTAAAAGCAAATTGAAGGCTGAATACACCAGCATGTTGCTGAGGCTATGTGTTCCAAAGAGTTTGGCTCCTGGGCAGGGACTCTCAATAAACCAAAGCCAATTTGACTCCCTTAAGGTTCAGAGGAGTTATCATATTTATGGAAAGTAGGACCATTGTACTTTTTTTAGTTTAAAAACTAGATGTAATATTGTTTTTTAATGGTTTCTAAAAGAATTCTAACAAGCTGAATAAAACAAAAATTCAAAACCTGTAGGTTTCAAACCTAATAAGCAATAGCAGAGGCCACTTATCTTCCTGTGGGAAAGAGATGGCCACCTACCTGAAGGGACAATATGTGTACAGGGTACCGGACTTGGCTTCAGGAATAATTGTCAAATCCCATATTTGTCACTACATAACTTCCCTGTGACTGTGGGTAAGACCTTTCTTTCTGTTTCCCTTTTCTCTTTTCTAAAATGTGGATCTGATGACATTTAATATCCCAGACTGGCTGTGCCACTTGTACTTAGGGATCTTTCCATCTTTAAATGTGTGATCCCATGACTCCAACTGAAGATAGGAGCTAGAAGGTTTTCCTCAGAGACTCATGCTCATCATTGCTAAATCTGGCAGTGACCATAGTCTGTACAACCACAGTACAAGGGGCAATGTTGAATTGTAGCTATGTGGGACCAGAAAATAATAATGATTTAGGAAAAAAAAACTATAGATCTACCAGATGTGCTATACTCCATGTGTGACAAGGACAGGGCAGGTTTGGTTGGAAGCCATATGAATCCATAACCAGAAGATCCACAATATAATAGGCACCACTTGTTCCTTCGCACTTATACCCTGGTCATAGGTTTTTTTTCTAATTTTTACCTATTATTACCATTATTCCTCCTCCTCCTCCAATTCCTCTCTCCTTGTCTTCCTACCACTGCAACTAATAGTAATAATATCATTTATATGACATTTTAAGGTTTACAAAGCATTTTATATGTTATCTTCCTCACAGTAATCCTGGGAGATTGATTATATTATTATCCTCATTTTACAGAAGAGGAAACTCAAGAAAACAGGTTAGGTGGCTTGACCAGTGTCTCATACATGGTAAGTGTCTGAGGAAAAATCTGAACTCAAATCTTCTTGATTCAAGGTACAGAACTCTATTTTATAGCCTTTTTTTTTGAGGGGGTAATGTGCATTTTGAAATGCACTAACCCTGGGAGACTACCTCTACCTAACTTCCTTAGACACATCCCACTTCCTTTGTGGGAAGTGTCTGAGGAGGGTATAAGATAAAGGGAGAGTAAGAGAGTTTTGGCACCTTTTTGGAGGAAGAGCCTTGGTCCTGACATAGCTGTAGGAGATCTACCTCCTAGCTTCCCTAGACCTTTTCTTTCCCTAAATTAAATAAACCCAGTTATTTTATACCCTTAAATTGTTTCCTGATCTTTATTGAGCTCTGAAGGGCTCAAGTCAATTTCCCCCTCTGGGCTTGGGGCTACCCCAGCAAGCCTACCTTCCTTCCTATTCCCATTACCTTCCTTTCCCTTCCTTCTCCTCCTACCTACCTTCCTCCCTTCACCCACTAACAGCCCATAGAATCCTTGAACGTTAAATAATTTTTGGAGAACCCATTGGGGGATAACCTGCACTTCTACTATTAATGACATTTTCTCTTTTGAACCTTACATTCCCATTTGACTCATACTAATGGTATTATTAGGACAACCAGATGGTACAACAGATAAAATGCTGGTCAGAAGTCAGGATGACTAATTGTTCTAAAAGTTCTGTGACCATAGGAATACCTCCTAACCCTGTTTTCCTCAATTTTCTCATCTGTAAAGTGACAAAAGTAAAATGACAAATCATTCCAATATCTTTGCCACAAAAGTATCAAATGGGGTCACAGAGTCAGAGATGCCTGAAACAACTGAACAACAATAAAAATGATATTAATTCCAATTTGAAGACGAGATTTGAAGAGTTTATGTGACTTGCTTCTTGAAAGCAGAAACGCTTCTATTTTTATTTTGTATTTCCTATGCTTAGAAAAACACCTGGAATAGTGAGCACTAAGTAAATGCTTGTTGGTTGATTGTTCCAAGTGACTAAGATAGCAAATTTCAAAGACAGAATTTGAACTCAGGTCTTTCTGACTCCTGGTTTGGTATTCTTGGCCAACATATCACCTCATATGCCTTGTTGTGTCTCAGAAAATAGATCTCAAAAAATTTTTGGATGAGTTATCTATACCTGTGATTTATTCCCTGTCCCTCTGCTAGTTCTAATCAGTAAATACATTTGCAATTTATAATCACAGAGACTCAACCTAGGGAAGTAAGAGGTAAATGATCTTCCCAGGGCCATGAAGACAGTATGCACATGACACAGGACTTGAATTCAATTCTTTCTCATTCAGAGACTATCTCTCTTTCCTCTATATCATTCTGTCTCTCTAATAAATAAGTATTTAATGAATATTTGTTGAATTGTATCAGCCTTCTTCACCCTAAAGGACATTTCTTTACACATATAACTCAATGCATTATGACAAGCCACAGATTTTACACCTGAGGTAGCTCATATACTAGATGTTATCTGCTTTTAAGTTTCAATTATGCATTTTTATATTTATATTTTTGATTTTGTTGTGCCTTTTCTTTTAACAGTAGGACAGAACATCTACGCATCAGGCTCTGCTCGTACAAGGGAAGCATGCAAGTCCCACATACTGTTGCAATTAAGGAACCCCACTACTTTATGTTCCATCAGGAGCCCCTATACTCAGACAAAAACTGATGAGTTTACGCCGCCTGCTTTGCTGGGAATTATGACAACTTGGTTTTCTCTTGAAGCCCAGCCAATTTCCCTTCTTTCCCTGTGGACATTTTTGGCACATGCATTTGCAACTTTCTTTCACAAATGACTCAGTGCCCAGTAAGTGTGAAATCTCTTGGAAGGTTGCTAAAGGGGCACTTGTGCCAAGATGTTAGACTTGAACATATCTTGTGAGGACTGCACGTCTCAGAACTCTCCATTCAGAAGTGCTCCATAGGTGGGTGGGCCAGGAGAGGACATTAGCCTATTGGGTCCCTTCATTTTCAAAAGCTATTGCACATGCAACAGCTGGAATTGCCTAGAGGCTCAGTGCCTTCCTCATCTCTTTCCCCACCCTTCCCCTTCCAAATAACTGGAATATAATATCTTCAGGTTTCTCTGTTCCTGAGGTCTGACATCTGCTTTGCCAATAATGAGAGGTTTCATTCTAACTGAAAATCAGAGGCACAATTTAAACTTGATGTCTTTCTTCTCAAGGCTATTTTACTTCTGGATCAAGCTGACCAACATCCTTCTACATTGACTCATTTCTTAGATCTAGCAGCAAGACTCAGGATCCATCAGAGACTGGCATCTTTCACTTGGCAGCCAGGTCACTATTTGTTAGAACAGATGCTTTAAAGTTTTGTAGCCACTAGATCCTGAAGTCCTCCCCCCCCCCCCCAAGTGTGGAAAGAGAAGACATTGCTAGAGTTAGGAATTTGCTTATTTAATTCATGGTATTTTCCAAAGAAATACTTCAGGGCATTTTTGTTTGTTTTATTTTAATTTAGGGAAGCACGAAGAGTACATACCAAAAGTCATTGAAGTGAGAAGCTTCTCATTTCTTCCTATTACATAAAAAAGTACTTTTTACAGCATTTAATTGGATCTGTTCAGTCTTATATTCAAATTTTCCATGACATTTGGTGTGTAGAAATTAAACATATTTAGTTATTTTTATTTAAGAGTGAAAATTACATACCAAAATCATATAAGAATCCCTGAAAGATTTAATAACAGATATAACTATTCATGGAATCTTTGATTATTAATAATGAAATGAGTCATAAAATAGGGTGATGTAAGTAATTATAGTTTTTCCCCAGAACTGCTTTCCATATTACTTCATGAGAAACACCTCAGGACTTGGTTTCTGGCTACTATACTCATCTATGCCTTTACTTGCCAGAAGTGCTTCCTGTTTGAACCAGCTATGAAAAAATCCCTAAGAACTCTTAACATTATGAAAAAAGCACTAAATTTAAAGCAGCAAGTCTTGTGATATCAAGAAAGCATCAAAGAATGAATGATGTGAAATTCAGCACACTTCATTCTTTTCCCTGAAACCATCCTAGCATTTGCTTCACTCTCAGGATTTCATAGTTAGGGATAGTGGTCTTTAATTTATGCTTCTCAGAACTGTCCAATGTGCAGAGTGGTACCCCAAGGGAAAGTAGAACAGAATGGAAGTACTACTGCAAATTAAACACAAAATTGTATTCTGATTTTTAGGTCAATAAGCTGTTTATTTTCCTCATGGATTGTTGAGATAGATCAGAACTAATCCCAAGATAATTCACAGATGTGAGAAGGTGATTAAGAATAATTCACCAAAATTTTTGAGAATGGATACAGTCTGATGTCTGTAGGGTCAGGACTCATATATCTATGGACTATAAATCTAAACTCTCCAATATCAGCAAGGCTTCATAAGACAGGGCAAAATTGCCCTGAGGGCTTCCTCCCTTTCTCCTTTGGCCAGTACCTCTTCTCTCCAGACTTCTTCCTAGTATTCTCTTTTGAAACTTCTTAGCACACACACACACACACACACACACACACACACACACACACACATGCGTTGCTAATTCATATCTATGCTGGAATTCTCTTTAGTTTCTTTGTCCATTTTCATCTTCTTGTTGGTGGTGTTGGCCATTGTCATTGAGGGTGTCCAATACAAAATCCAAAAAGGAGAGAGATTGATGAATACTTCCAGGTTCTTTTGTTTGCAGAAGACATTTTGTTTCAACAATCTTCAGATTACTACAAAAACTCCTAAATGGGATCCATAATCAATTCCAAATCATTTAGCTGTTATGTCAACACTGCACACAGAAATAGAGAAACAAAACAAGTTCTTAAAACATGCTTATTCATCAGACCATAATATGCATCTATATGAACAACTCTTAAAAAAACAACCTTACCTTCTGTCTCAAAGTCACTACTGTGTATTGATTCTAAGGCAAGAGAGCAGTAAGGGCTAGGCAATGGTGGTTAAGTGACTTGCCCAGGGTCACACAGCTAAGTAGTGTCTGAGGCCAGATTTGAACCCAGGATCTCTCCTTGCTAGGTCTGGCTCTCAATCCACTGAGCCACCCAGCTGCCCCAATTTGAGCAACTCTTAAAGCTAGTTTATTAGTACTTATGTCTTAAACAAGTTCTTCATATGGACCATGAACTGGGTCACAGATTGAATAGAAGGAAGAGAAAGGACATGATTCCTTTACAAAACTGTCCAGTGATTTCACTGAAACAATTTTTTGTCTTTCTAATATAATCATTCTTCTAGAGATACTACATTACTATGAATTGTGAAATACTAGTCTCCAAAGAATTAAATTTTGGAGATATCCAAAGATCAGTGAAGAGTCACATTTTGGGCATGAGTAGGCCATAACATATTGCTAGTGGAAGAAACATGGTATAAAGAATGTTCAGAAAGATGTGAATTAAAAAGAAGATGCACTAGTCACATAATGAAAGTGAGATATAATGACGTTGGTTTTTGAAAGCCAAATACCTAGTCACAAAAAGAGAAATAAAATTTATGTCAAATTATTAAACTATCTGTAAAAATAGAGCCATTTCCTGTGACCTCTATATGAAAAGGAAAAAAATGATTTATTAAATGATTTTATGTACTAAGAAAAATTCTAAAAGTTTTCCAAATATTTCGTTTGAGATAATTTATGAAGTACAAATTCTATGAATTAAAAAGGGAGCAAAATTATCAAACAAGCAATTATTGGTGATGTCTCCCGGTGTTTATTAAAAGATAGTAGGACAAGGACACAGAGTGATGTGGATGGAGAGACAGGCCCAGAGTCAGGAGGATCTGAGTTCAAATCCAATTTCAGATATTAGCTGTGTGAACCTGGACAAGTCATGTAACCCTGTTAGCCTCAGTTTCCTCATCTATAAAATGAGCTGGAGAAGAACATGACAAACCACTCCAGTATCTACCAAGGAACCCCTAAAAGGAGTTATATAGAATTAAATACTAGCAGCAATGTAATGATCCAGTTCAATTCTGAAGTACTTATGAGAAAGAATGCTATCCAAATCTAGAGAAAAAATAGAAACACAGAGGAAAACACATGATTGATCACATGGTTCACTGGGGATATGATTGGGGATATAGACACAAAATGATCCCCCTAGTGCAAATATCAATAATATGGAAATAGGTCTTGATCAATGACACATGTAAAACCCAGTGGAATTGTGTGTTGGTTATGGGAGGAGGTGAGAGGAGGGAGGGAAAGAATATGAATCATGTAACCATGGAAAAGTTTTCTTAATCAACAAAATTAAATTAAAAAAAGAATCAGATAGAACTGAAAATCGCTATAAAACAATAAGTTCTTAATATTTGCAACAATACATTCAATTCATTAAATAAGCATTTGTTTAAAAAAAGGTAAGACAGTTTGAGAGGCTGAGGTCCAAGCAGGAGATAGGCTCAAAGATTAACTCAATGATATGTGTGGAAAATGCACATGGTATAAGGGATGGCTATAAGATGCCATGGGAAGGTGGAATAGTGGAAGTATAGATGGAAACATTCAGCACAGCCCAACATACTGGGTCTGAGGCTTGTGGAGAGTGAACAAGCAAATGGAGTTTGGGACGAGTGCTTTAAAATTGTATCATCCCTGTATGAAAGAATCCAAGGAAAAAAATCTTTTATTTCTTTTATTTCTTTGGACTTCTCCATGTGATCATCAAAGCCTTTTTTCTTTGGGAACAGGGAAAGTATATTTACTTTTCTTTGTTTTAATGCTTACCTTGTAAACAGTGTAAAAAGGTGTAGTTTGGATATAATTTTTGTTAATAAAGTTGATTTGAGGTAAATGAGAAATGACAGAGAAAGAAAAAATTCAATTGAATATAAAGGCATTTAGCCAGAATGCTTCTCTGGCTTGAAGTTCAGAGCCAACAATGAAAAATGAACTGAGTGATTTATAGATCCTTCTGTTAATAACATTCCAGAACAGAGAGACAATATTTATATGATATTGGGAATCTCGTCTAGCTAATAAGTCAGTAGTAGGTTGAAGGTGAATAAGAAAGCCTGAATAACTTTGATCTTAAGATCTCCCCACTGATGTTATCAGATCACAACTCATGGTCAATCTGCATGTGACATTGCTATCCATGATGGGCCAAGAGGTATTGAAAAAGGTTTCTGGAATTCTGGGTGAAACTCCTTCAGAAAATTTATAGTAATATAAGGGCCAAAAGACATTTTGGGGTTGTGATTTGCACCCGTTGAAAGAGTACTCATATTGAAAATGCCCTGAAACAACAAAATAAATCTTGTGCTAGATATATGTTTATCATTAATATCCCTAGTAGCCTTCATCATTTGGGGACTTTTTCTCATTTCCTTTGTGACTTGCCCTTACAAGAAAATGTGAGAAAGATTATGCATGGCACTGCTCAGTTACCTGAATCCAAAGCCCCACTTGCATGTATGTTTTTGATGTGGAAAAATGAATCAAGTCCCCACTAGTAGCAAGGGTCCTACATTGTAAAACTTCAGTCACTTATGACATCCACTGTAAGGGTTTTTTAGCCAAAGCTGACTATTCATTGCCCTTTGCCCTTTTTATATTTTCTTTTCTCCTTGCCTTTGTTGATTCCATCCCCTCTTCTTGGAAAGCAATGCCACACCATGTTTGCCTGCTCTTTGGAAATGCTTGTTTAATGTTTGAGGTTATTGATGAAGGACAATTGAAGGACCACTGAGGAAGATGTTGAATTATACCAGTGTCAATTTATTGCTTTAAAAGTGATTCAGGCAAATCTTTGGAAATTAAAAGTTAGATAATTTTACTTAAATGCAAATGTTTTAATGATTGCAAAATGAACAGGGTTATCATAGGTGAGGATATTTCTTTTACTGACAGAGTTCCTATCCCCTTTATGCCTCCATGTATTAGTAGACAGCAATTTTCTTTAATTGAGGAAACCTGGGCTTGAGTTCTGGCTCTGAGACTGACTAATTGTTTCTTGGCTGTGAAATGGAGATGACAAAATTGGAATTATGCCCCTTATGCATGTGCAGTGGAGAAAAAAATGTGTTTTGGAAATCTTACAATCAATGCTATAAAAATGTGAGTCGTTTATACTCATTTTCTTAATCCAACAAAATCATCACTTAATGGTCAACTTTTTGTTGATAAACAAAAACATATTGTCCTAGGGCTGATGATAGGAATAATAATTACTCACTTCTGATATGGGGAATCCTTTTTGATCATTAATAGCAATAGATTATATTTCTATAAAATTTTACAATGCAGTTTCCTTACAATCTTTCACTTAATCAGTGATAAAATGAATAACATAATGATAACAATAATATAAAGAACAATAGCAACACTCCTCTTCTTCCTTCTATCAGTAATAATAATGGCAAACATGTGTCACAGGGGATAAGAGTGCTGAGCCTAGAATCAGGAGGACGTGGGTTTAAATCTAGCCTCAGACACTTACTAGTTAAGTGTATGACCCTGAGTAAGTCTCTTGACTCCTCTTTGCCTCATTTGCTTCATGTCTAAAATGAAAATATTAGCTTCTTCTTACTAAGGGTTGTTTCATTGGGCCTGGCACATAGTAGCTGGTTAATAGAGAGTTATTGATTAGTGTTATATTCATAATCTGGGAAGTGATGGATGCCACCTTGACTGACAGGGATGGCAGTTGGAGAGACTCGGAATGTTCCCAGGTGCCATGAGCCAGGGGCAAATGTCAGTTGGCCCTATGGTATAAATACTCCTGACAGCCACTTTGAGGGGTGTATCTCTCTGGAGGTCTCTGGACAGAAGTCTCTGGACTGGGAAATCTCTGAATGGGTGGTTGAAGGGTAGCAGGGAGGTCTATGAAGAAGAGAGTAGGAATAAACCTGAAACTATTTCCTGATAGACTGAGAGCTAGTGAATCACCAACACTGGTAGTGAGAAAGCTGAGAGAATAAGATCATCAATACAGCTGCATCAATAGCCTTCCCTATTCTCTTGCCTGGCTGTAGCCAGGTCCAGCCAGAGATAGAGGGAATGAGTAAATCTCCAGCTTCCACCAGATTAATAGCCTCCAGTTATGATTATCAACTAGTTTATAGATAATAGATCAATGGGGTTTCCAATCCCCAATCCTTGACCTTGTTATCCTTTCCCTGTTCATAGATATAAGAGTGTTCAACAACAAGTACCTTACTGAGTGGTCTATCATGGCCCTTGGGAAGGGAGTCAAATGCAGTCAGATCCTGAACATTATTTAAGGCAAATCAATAGCCCAATACTAATTTACCCAACCCCATGTTGGACCTGGAAAGGTTACCCATCTATCTAACCTCTTGAGGGTCCTTACTGGGCAGCTATTAGAGAGAAAGGGATAACTTACAACAGCAGTCAAGGATAATAGGAGTAAGTGTTCCTCCCATCAACTGCAGCTGAGGAGAATATAGACAGATATATATCATCAACATCATTGTGCATCTATACATCTCCTTTGGACCTTTTTATTTATAACATTAACAAACTGACTTACCTGTTATCACACAGCTAGTTAGTTGCTGAGTTGGGACTTCAGTTCTATCTTCTGATTCTTATTCCAAGTTTTTGTTATTATACTGTTATGGTGGCTCCTTCCCTCCAGAACTAAGAAATTCCAGGGATGTGGTGGAATGATAGAGATTTTGAGCATGTCTCTGTTCTCTCCTTTTTCTTTCTCTTCTTTTTTCTCTCATTCCTTTTTACCTCTCCATCTTATATTTCTTGCTTCATGATTATTTTTTCTTGTTTAAGTACAAAGTAATCTAAAATAGAGGATGATCCCCAATACACACACACAAACATATTTGGCTTTAGAGTATATTTTTCAAATCTGTGAACATATTTGGTATTGAAGTTTTAATTAAGTGAAACAATGATCATTCATTAATTAAATGTCTCAACTTTACTATAAAATACATTGCTCACAAATTCTTTGGTCCTCTTCCATAGCCATCAGGGAAAGGGAATAGGCATTTGCATTTAGTACCTACTCTGTGCTTTACAAATGTTATCTTATTTGATCCTCAAAGCAATCTTTTTAGTTAATGCTTTTATTATCTCTATTTTATAGATAGGGAAACTGAGGCAAAGAAGTTAAGTTATTTAGCAGAATCATAGTTATTAAATATTTAAGGTTAGATTTAAATTTAGGTCTCTAGGTCCAGTGCTTTATCCACTCTGTTATGAGCTGCCTTGCATTACAAATGCCATCTTATTCAGTATATCATGGGGCACCATATAAAAATCAGATATACTTTTCATGATACATAAAATTTGCTTATTTTTAGGGAATTTTTTGATTAAGAAGTCTTAGAAGTCTCATCTTTTTTTTTTAGTTTTCCTGGTTGTATTTTTTGCTTGCTTTCTCTGGGCAGATATTCATTGATTTGTAAATATAGAGTTATATAATTTAGATGCTCACTATTCCACCCTATTTTTTACAGATTATAAAATACAAAAGAAAAAAAAAGTCGAGTAGATTAAATGATTCACTCAAGGTTATGCTGATGATCTGTAAAATAGCTGAAGCTTGACCCCAAGTCTTCAAATTGAGGATTCTTTCTACCCTATCATCTGGCTCAGTACCCATTCACTTTGTCAGTGGACCACCCCATGTAGATTATAGCAGGCAGTTCAGTTGTTAATATTAAATTAATGTCAAGAAGACCTAAGCTTGAATTCTTCCTGAGGCATTTATTAGCTGTGTGATGCTATGTAAGTCAATTAAGCTCTATCTATCTCATCCGTAAAATGAAGATAATAGTAGCATATTTCTCCCAGGACTAATATAATATATGTAAAATGCTTTGCAATCCATCAAATGTTATATATAAGTGCTAGATTATTATTATTATAAGATTTGGGACAAAAGAGAAAAAATGTGCTCTACATTATGCTAATAGTTTAATTTTGATATTAAATATTAAACTCTGCATTTCTAGAAGTCCAAGTCTTTTCTGCTAACAAATTTCCCTGTCCCCCACCTATATGTGTGTGTTGCAAAATTAAATCTAATGCCAAGTCCCTGAACTATAAATCTGTTTACATGGTAACTTTTTGTATTGCACAAAATGATTAACTTCTGCTGTCTGGCACTTAAAGGAAATAATGATGCCAATAGACACATTCCTCGATGTTGTATCATGAGCAAGAATTAAGAAAAGTACATGTACTGACCACAGAGTTATGCTGTGCTGCCATTGAAACCCTTAAGTCGACACTCTGCTGCCTTTGTTTTGTCTTTTGCGGTAGCACTGCCAATGAGACATAGTAAAATGAATCATTCTGTGACAAGGTATTTAAAAATAATTTTATTGATCAACTTTCATTTCAAATTACTCCAATTTCCCAATATATTCCATTCTTTTCTTCCCAAAGAACTATCCTTTATAGAAAAGATTAAAGAATAACTGACAAATTTTTTCAACAAAGCTAACCAACATGAAAAATTATGACATTATAAGTATAGGCATTATGTCTGCATGTATCTGTGTATTACATTACATCGCATATGTTTTTCCACACCGATAGTGCCTCTTCTCTGCAAAAACAGTATGTGATTGTCAGGGATGGGTATTGTTATGTTCCTTTTATAATTTGACAGATTTCTATTCTTTTTGTGTTGTGTTTTCCACTTAAACTGGAGTAATTATAGTGAATACATCTTTCTTCATTGTGGTTACTTCACTTTGCATCATTTCATTAATTCCTTCATTTTTTCTAAATTCAGCATATTCATTACATATTATATTATTCTTTTTCATACATTTACCAGAATTCATTTAATCTTTCCCTAATGAATGGCCACCAACTTTGCTTCTACCACTTTGAAAAGATATAAAAAAAGATTTAGATGTGAAAACCTGCCACTGAATAGGAATCCAATTGATTATCATTGTCACATCACTACTGTCATCTTCATAATGAAGTAATTAATACATTAATAATTATTTTGCTAATATTTGAAGAGAAAAAAATGTTAAGCCATCTTCTATCATAGTCACTTGCATCACTGATAAGTAGACCAAAAGGTTACAACTCAATCAGTCACTCTTCTTTTCCTTTTCCTCTAACCATCCTACCACATGGGGAAATAGCAAATTTCATTGGAACAGAGAAATCATAACTTTCCTATATAGATGGGGACAAGGGAACCAGCGAGTTTCAGGAAAATAAAAGGGTTCTTATTATAATAGACTTCCTTTTTGTCAAGGTATTAGACAAAGATGATCAATGTGTTTGACTTGAAAGTGATTATCTGACCTGATTTATTATGAAGAGATCTGTATTGGTTTTATAAATGGAATATTCACTTGACCATGTGAGCTAGAGACTTATTTCCCACACTGTAGTGGGAGCCTTTGGTGGAATATAAGCTCCTAGTAATTATTAGTATCTTTTGGGGGGCACAGTACTTGGCATATAGTAGGAGTTTAATAAATGTTCATTCATCAATTTCCCATAATGTAAGTTTGTATAAGTTAAAGTAGTCTACCTCAGAATTGGCCCATTTAGGGTTGAGCCCAGGTAAGAGCATGTCATGCATGTGTTTCACAAAAACCTTGTACTTTTGATATGCAAATGGTTGATTTAGATCTCTCCATTGGCATAAAGGAAAAGATGGAATTAAGCTAATTGAGGGCAGACTTTTGCTTTCTCTTCTTTGTATTTTCAATATGTATAGCAGTACCTGGGACACAAAAGTCATTTGTTAAATTAACTGGAAAGTTGATTATAGTTGTCTAGTTGTAACTGCAAACAGGTTAGTAAAAGCTCATCCTAAACTACAGCATTATGGCTCTTTTCAGAAAATAATACCTCAGCTTCATTAGTTCTACAACTAGGAAAGACTATATCTTTCTCTCTAGGAACTCCCAATATACAACCAGAGCACAAAATAGGAAAAATAAGACCATATCTTTCAATATGATACTAATGACCTACTATTAAACAGAGGACTCTGAACTTTGTTTTTGTAGTAATGGGAGATATAATTAATTTTTTTTAAAGTGGTGGATCTTAGAGATTTAAAAAAATCCCAATAACTTAGATCCTATGGTCAAGAAAATATGGATTATATATACTGTTGCTTATTATATATAATTATTGAATATGAATATTGACTCATACCAACATGCGTCTTCCTTTTCAAAGCACTATGTTACTCTCTGGCTTAGTCATTGTGATGGTTGCTTTATATCAGGTAAAATCCATTTAAATTGGTGACATTCATAGTCAATATTGGTAATTTTATATATTTCACTTTTACCTAGTTATAACATTTTCACAGAATGTATGGGAGTTTAAGGAGCACTAGCACCTCTGTTGTAAGAATTTGCTAAGCTTTTTAAGGGCTATTCATCCACCTTTGGAGTCCACCTAATATTCTAATAATAACGCCTAATAGCAATAATTCAGTTCTCAATTGTGACTCCAAGAAGCTGTAGCACAACCTGTCAACTATCTCAGTAGATACACTAAATCCATTTGAGAGTAACCATTGGGTGACAAACCCATCTGTGAATTAGTATGTTACCTATCATAATTATGTGAAGCCTCCCTGGTAGAATGGGCAAATAAGAACAATTTGTTCCAAAAGCCATAAAGGTAGCTGAAGCAGGCACTGTGGAATGCTCAGAGCTTGGTTGGACCTTGAATTTGCATTCAGAGCCATCACTAATTATCCTGACTTTTGTCTTTCCACTGGACTTGGATGACTCTGGAAGAGAGAATGAGGCTAATGAATTGATGCCACTATGACCTACTTAAATCCAGTGCATGCAGAAGTCAAGATATCACCCTGATGATATAATTGGTCCTCTTTGAAAAATAAAGGACAAATAACAACAGTAACATTTCAACACAGGTTTAAACAATCTGGCTATTTGCATAAGTGGGGGTACTGCATGACATACCTCCTCATCTTTATCTTTTACTCTTAATTGATTGTGAGTTTCTCCTTTGTTCCAACTACTTGATACTCTGCATATAAACTGCTGACTATGAAATGACTTTTAATTTGGTAGTCATTTGTTTCCTGCCTGTAAATTTTAAATAATTTCATTTTTTTAACTTTAGATTTTTATATTTCCAAGGTCGTCTAATTCTTTCCTTGTCGAAAATATTCATGGCATACCTATATAAAGATTCTGATGAATCTACATACCTTTGACCTTCATTTCTCAGTACTAAAATAAAACATACTGAGCAAGATGTTTACATAGTCCTTCCATATATCCACCTTCACACTTAATTTGGAAGGTAGGGTCAAATGGAATTTTTCTTCTTCTAGATCTTCTGCAGTAAATATTTGAATATGAGCTTCAACTCTACCCAGAGTGTTTTTGTTTGTTTGCCTTTTCTTTTTTTATTATGAACACTGAAATGCAAGTAAACCAGGTATCCCTTGAAATAGTGGTTCTTACTTCCTTTCGTCATACATTGAAAATAACTTTTCCTTTTCCTTTATTCTTTACTTTGAAGAAAGTCCCAGAGTCATCCTTCAATTTAGCTACTATTTTTTTATATCTTTTAGTTTCATTAATTATGAGAATATTAACATTAATATCATTGAGTTCTTCAGGAAGATATTAATTCAGTTATTCCTCAAAGACAGAATAGTGTCACCATTTAAATAAATGATTATTGATGACTTGGAAAACTATTTTATTATTAGACTGACTCCCCCTGCCCATTTTCCTGACTCTTCCATCTATCATGATAAAAGCAGAAAAGGGAGGATCACAGAAAAACATTGTGACATTTTTTTACCTTTTAATCTGTTATATAATTTTCTATGGCCAAAGGACCCATTGCTTATTTCTAATCTTCTAGTGAAGACTTGGAGAATGGTGATCATAATTAGTGTTTCAGATTTCTAACCCCTGAGTCCTGCTTTCTCACATTGTCTTCCTTATGACTCAATACCCTATACACTTGTTAGAGTTGGTCAAGACTTGATTTCCTGTTAGGAATGTAGTCTGATTATAGAGCAATCTAAAATTCACTGGTACATATGAATAGGTTCTAAATTAATATTTGATAAATTAAATTGAATTATATCCTATTTAGAACTAAGTAAAGTGGGAGCTAAACTAAAACTTAGTTAATTATTATTTTCCAATATGGTTTTGCTCATATGAGTTTTATTTGTTCCAAATTTTCTCTTTCTATGGATTTGAGGCTAGTCATTTAATCTTGGTTATTGAATAAAGCAAATTTCATAAAATAAATATTGTATGCTATAACTGTAAAATCATTTGCTGACATCTAGTCATAGTAGTGTGTTGGTGCTAATACATAGTAGTGTGTTAGTAAATAATAACTAGCTCTGAAAAAAATACCCACAATACACTTTTACGTTTAGTTTTCATTATCCACATATTTCCATAACTCTGAAGTGTAGCTAGTGATATCAGACTCAAATAGAAAAAGAAACCTGCTAGCCACATATTGCCTTAGAAAACCACAGATTTGCATTATTTTGTTATATTTTTATTTATTTTGTCAAGCATTTCCTGGCACATAGTAGATGATTAACAAATACTGTAATAACAATTACAACAACATTAATAATGATAATGCTGATAACTAGCACTTATATATATATATACATATATATATATCACTTTAAAATTTGCAAAGAATTTTATATGCTATCTCATTTCATCCCCCATAACACCTCTTTGAGGCAGGTGCTATTGTAACTCCTAGCCTGCCAATAAGGAAACTGAGCCTGAGAAAGTTTAAGTGTCTTATCCCTAATTATAAACCAGAAGTATATAAGCAGGATTTAAATTCCTATCTTCCTGACTTTAAGTCTGCTCAGCCATTGCACTATCTTGTAGCCTGCTTTGGAGCATAATTAAGAGGAGAACATTCCAGTTTTGAGGTACAGTGAAAGCAAATGCATGCAAATGGGAGACGGAGTATCAGTTGTGAGGGGCAGCAAATGGGTCAATAGTTGTACCATAAAATAATTTAAAGGAAAAATATTTAATAGGATTTCAAAGGTAACTTGGAGTCAAATTGTGAAGGGTTTAAAATACCAAATATAAGAGTTTGTAGTTATTGTGGATATAAGGCTTTTTATCCCTTTAAATGATTAATAGGTACTGGTCAAAATAACATAGTTAGAATTAAATGAAATTAATGTAATAATTTTATTTTGTTTTGCCTTGTTTAAAAGTTCTAGACCATCAAATCAGATGTGAAATAGCCTTGATTTTCTAACTCCATCATTAAGCAGAATGCACTGACCCTATGTATATATTGTTGCCATCAAAATTCCTTACTGTGCACCTGGATAAGTATGGGAACATGACATGACTTGTAAATGCATCACTAAAGGTTGCTGTGTTGGGAAAACATGTCTACTTTAGGTTAAGTTGTACTTACTTCCCAAGATGACTGTGTCTTTGTAGTGGCTCCCTTCTCTTGGGGCACATAATTGTGGTTGAGGTTAATGCACCCCCCCCCAGATGCTGTGGGTTCGATCACTCTGCAAAGCCCACTTAAAAGAATGATCTGCTAACCTTCTCTAGAACACTTCAAATTCATGGATAGTTACTCAAGAAACACCAATTGGTTTGTAATCGTAATGTTTTCCAGATTCTTCAAATAGTCAACCACATAAATGAATTCCCTTGCCCTGAAGACAACACTGTGGGATTTGAGATATTACCATAAACAGAGAATCTGAATTTTATTTTGATTCCAAAGTTTGTTCAAAGATGATTATAATAATTTAATCTAATTCTACCCACATTATATTGACCAATACATATCTATTGATTATTAACAGGATATAATGAGCCCCAGGAAGCACATTATTGGGAAAACCCTCATCATCTTGCAAGATCCTATCACCTTTGAAACTATCTCATTCCTACCCTCTCCATGAACTCCAACCTTCATTTAAGGAGGGAGCTCAACTCAGAAAATCTCCTCATTTCTCACCTGACTGCACTATCCTGGTACTTCTAAGATTTTGCTACCATGTCCACCACCTTTACTACCCCTTTAGCATGTTTTTTTTCCTCTATTAGAATATAAAATCTTTGCAGGCAGAGACTATGTTTCTCTCTTCTTGTTGTTCTTTTTCTTTTTCTTCTCTCACACTAATGTCAATATATAGTTTTCTGATGATTACAAAAATGTTTCAAAACTCTAGTAACCACAGTAATGTTAAATCATTTAAATTGTATGTGTATTAGATTACTTATTTGCTTAGTCCAATATGAGAAACCACATGGTATAACAGGTTGAGAGCTTACTTCAAAGCCAGATGTATCTTGATTTGTGTTTGGTCTCCTGTCCATAAATGTTGAGTGCCATTGGACAAGTCAGTTAGCTTTTCAGCATTTGAGGAAGTCTGTAACATTGTAAATTGCAAAGAAGGTGTCAACTTGCATTTGTAGAGACAAAGCATCTCTGGGAGTTCCCTAAAGTAATGAAATCAAAAGGCAGAGACCTTAAATACTTACTATGTGCTAGGCACTGTGATAAGTCCCCTGAGGGGTACAAAGAAAGGCATAGGACTGCCCTAAAGGAACTTATCAAATAGAGGAGAGAACAAATAAAGTGAATCTGAATAGCAAGGAGGGTAGAGTACCCCTGGCAGTGTCATGATGAAGTCCTATATCCAAGGTGGGATATTATCTGAGGCTGTGTAAGATATAGAGTTGAATTAATCTTGTAGAATGATGACTTTCTAGAGATCATGAAATATAGGGAAGTAACTGAATGATGCGATAAAGTCCCTAACTGCTCTGCTCTGTAATGTCCTTATTTCCATCTTCTGTATAAATAGATAGAATAAATTTTTTTTCTGTTAGTACTATAAAATTGATAAGCATTAAAAAATGAACATTTCCATATTCAAGGAAGAGAAAAATGAGGACTACATGACCACACACACACACACACACACACACACACAGTGAATCTCTAGTGAATCTCTATTATAAACTGCATTAAAAACATATGTATGTATATATATGTATATATATATATATATATATATATATATTTTTTTTTTG
>NC_058130.1:669315254-669324954 GCF_016433145.1 Gracilinanus agilis | reverse complement strand
TATATATTTTTTTTTTTGAAGGCAGCTTGGTGGCTCAGTAGATTGAGAAAGCCAGGCCTCATGATGGGACATCCTGGGTTCAAATCTAAGCTCAAACTATTCTTAGCTATGTGACAAGTCATTTAACCCCCATTGCCCAACTGTTACTAGTCTTATGACTTGGAAATAATATGTAGTATTGATTCTAAGACAGAAGGTAAGGGTCACTATATATATATGTATGTATATGTATGTATATATATGTTTATATTTCATATATATTGAAATATATGTTTAAAATTAACAATATAGTTCCAATACTGCTTTGCTTGTCTGGATCCCACCCTGCATTTTATTTTGCTCTCCTACTTTTATTTTTAAATGATTTACTTTTTTCTTTTTGATATGATTAATCATTCACCCTATTTCTTTTCAAAACCCTCCTATTCAACTGTGTATATATTTTTTTTAAATTTTAAATTGATTAGTGAGTTCCCAAGGTCACCACATCTCCCATTTTTCCTCTTAGCAACAATTGTTTTTTATTGTCCCTTTAAGATTTCATTCTTTTTTAAATATCATATTTTCCTCAATTACATTTAAACAATTCTAACATCCTTTTCAAAATTTTTTATGTTTCAAATTATCTCCTCTCTCTCACTCTTTCTGTCTTCCCCCATCTGAGAAGGTAAGAAATTTGATATAGATTTCATTCTTAAGGTTTTCCCATTCCTCTGGGGTTGGCTTTCTTGGTAGAATCTTAATCTATATCTCCTCTGGGTACAGTGAGATTTTCTCTCCCCAATTCTAGGAATCATGCCAAATAAATGAAATCTTCTAAATATTCCATCTTGTATAATCACTGTGATAATTGCACAAATGATCAATGATAGTAGAGCCTCCTAAATGAGGTCAGTCCAAATATTTATACTTCAGAATCAAAGTTCTAAACCCTACTTAGATTTTATAGTATAGATAGACCGAATAAAGAATTCAGTTTTACACACAATGAACTTAAGATGTCTCTTAGACATAAAGTTTGAAATATCCACTAGGTCACTAGAACAATCTGAGGATAATCATATAGAGATGATAATTGAATTTATGGGAGCTGATGAAATAGTGAACCAAGTGAAATAGTATAAAAGGAGAAAAGAGATCAGAAACATGTCTTGGGAACCACTAGTGTTAATAGGTAAGATCTGAATGAAGATCCATCAAAGCAGTGAGAAGAAGCAGCCAGAAAAGTACTAGGAGAACCAGGAGAGAAGAAAATTCTGGGGAAAGAAAGTATCAAAGAGAAGAGGTGATGTTATTGAGGGAGCAAGAAAATAAGCATTTATATATTACCTACAATGTTACATATATTGTGCTAAGTGCTTTTTAAAAACCCTTACCTTCTATCTTAGAATCAATGCTAAGTAGCAGTTCCAAGGCAAAAGATATGTAAGGGCTAGGCAACTGGAGTGAAGTGACTTGCTCAAGGTCACACAACCAGAAAGTATCTGAGGCCAGATTTGAACCAGGCCCTCCTGACTCCACGCCTGGCATTCTATCCACTGAGGCATCTAGCTGAGCTGTAAGTGTTTTATTATTCTTTAACAAATATTATCTCAGTAGATTCTAACGACAACTCTGTGAGGTAATTATTATTATTATTATTATTTTAATTTTAATTTTTATTCCTATTTTACAACGAGGAAACTGAGGCAAATAGAGGTCAAATGATTTGCTCAGTCATAGAGTTATTATCTAGGGCAGATTTGAACCTAGATCTTCCTGACTTAGAACCAGTACTCTATCCACTAAGTCACCAGTTGCTTCTAAGTAAAGTTTGCAGAGAGGTAAAGAAGAATATGAATTAGGGGTGGACCCAAGTTGGCAGAGAAGAGAAAGCACACAGCTGGACTCTCCTGACATTCTGATCCAAACATTTTAAAATAATACTTCAAACCAAGTTTTTGGAGTGGTAGAGCCAACAAAAGTTCAGAGTGTGACATTCTTCCTGGCCCAGATAAAACAGGAGGTCAGAAAGAGGGATCTATAACATTGAGGAGGAGGCTGGCCCAGAGGTAAATGTAGATAAAACACTAGTGATAGAATTAGATGGGCTTTGGGAGACTTGAAGCCAGAGATGGTAAAGGGGTCTGGAAACTTCAGAAAGAGGTTATGGTGGACCCCAGTGCTAGTAGCAGGCACAGGACCAGATGCTATTTGAAACTCCATTGCCTAAATCCATTTCTGAGTCATAGTTCAAGGGAAGAGAGATATATTACCCTTTCAATCAAAAGGGATTGGAAGCCCTGAGGGGCAATACCACTTCTGGTCCCAAAAGATGAGGGATCCTGAAGGGGTCTTATTTCCAGTCCAAAGGGAGCAGGGACGTTTCCATGAGTAAGAAGCAGAATGTAAATTAGGGGAGCAGTGCCCACACCTCTTCTCAGATCATATCACCTTGGAAGCACTGAAAACTTCCAGATATTCTGAATGAGTTCTGAAAATGGCAGTATGAAAAAGTCTAAAGTTTCAGACAGTGTCCCTCCATCCATACCCCTATCCACATACTAATGCACTATTGATGGAATTGTGAGCTGTTCCAACCATTCTTGAGAACAATTTGAAACTATACGTAAAGGGCTACAACATTTTGCATACCCTTTGACCCTACTAAGTCTGTATCCCAAAGATATTAGAGAAAAGGGAAAAGGAACTATTTGTTCAAAAATATTTATAGCCACTCTTTTTGTGGTAGCAAAAAAAAATGGAAATTGAAGGGCTACCTATTAATTGGAAAATTGCTGACCAAGTATTATATGATTGTGATGGAATACTATTGTGATATAAGAAATGAAGAATGGAATGGTTTTAGAAAAACTTAGGAAGAGTTGTATGAACTGATGCAAAGTGGAGTAGAATCAGAATAATATACACAGCAATAAAGCAGTGGTGATTCCTCATGAATGATTTAGTTACTCTGATCAAGACAGTGATCCAAGACAATTCAAAAAGACTTATGATGAAAAAATGCTATCCACTCTAGAGAGAGAATTAATAAACTCCAAATATAGATAGAAACATACTTTCTTTAAATTTTAATTTTGTTAATTTAAACTTTTGTTTGCATTTTCTTTTGCATCAAAGCGAATATGGAAATATGCCCTGCATGACTTGACATGTATAATTGATATTGTTTCTTGACTTCTCAAGGAATAGGAAGGGACAGGAAGTAGAGAGAAAATTTGGAATTCAAAATTTAAAATAATGATTATTAAAATTGATTTATAAACATTTGATGAAATAAAAAATGTATTTAAAAATAAGGATGAGATTGATTAGATTTTCTTGAAAGGGGCAATGAGGAGCAAATAGTATCACAATGCTCCTTTCTCAACTAGTAAGTTGTGAGCATGAGTGAAAGTGTAACCAATGATGTAAAGTGTGGCCAGGGATACTGTATCATCAGGAGGGAACCAAATATCAAAATGTAGAAGAAAATTGAAAGACTCCGAAAGAAAGAGGTTTAAGATAATAGCTAGTTTGTTACCTTTGGAACAGACTTCAGAAAATGCAATTCAAGGAGTAGATAGCTTTATAGCAGTGAGGGCAAACCTTTTATAGACTGTGTGCTGGGCCACACTCCTGTTCCCCCAGACCTTGTGTCATGTCCCACCCCCGCTAAAACCAAGTGCCACATGGGCTGTAACCCCCTGTAATCCCCACAGGATAGGGAGAAAGGGGTCCCACTGAGTGGAGGGGCAGGTGTAAAAGGGAATTCTTTGTTCTCTTTGAGTTTACATTTGTGGAAGGGGAACCTTTATTCCCTTTGTCTATTTTGAGTTAACATTTTGGTTAATAATAACTTAAGTACCACTACTTAGTACCTCTTTAGACTGAAGACAGGATTAACTCTCAATTAAATTGAGTCAAGAAAAGATTGAATACTCTTCTTAGTATTAGGTGAGATTTAGAAAATTCACACCCTTAACTGTGAATCCTTTTGATTTTGGAAGAAGAGAAGTTGATCCTACAGATACTACCCCCTGGGTAGTGCTAGACAATTTGGAAACTGTGATTGGCCCCTATGAAAAGGGGAAGGGACAAGAAGTCACCATAACAGCAACCCCGGAACTCCCTCAGAGCAGATTGTCTTTGAGAAGATAGTCTGAATTTATCTTGGTGTAGGGTATGAGATGTTGATTCAAACCTAATCTCTCCTATATTGTTTTTGAATTTTCCCACAAGTTTTTGCCAAATAGTGGGTTTTTGTACCAAAAGCTGAGATCTTTTGGTTTATCATAGACTGTCTTGCTGAAGTCACTTAACACAAGTCTATTCCACTGATCCTCCCTTCTGTTTCTTAGCCAGTAGCATATTGTTTTTATGACCACTGCTTTATAGTATAGTTTAATATCTAGTACTGGTAGGCCACCTCCCTTCATGTTTTCTTTTTCATTATTTCCCTTTATATTCTTGATCATTTGTTCTTCCAAATGAACTTTGTTATAGTTTTTTTCTAATTCTGTAAAAAAAGTTTCTTGGTAGTTCGATAGGTATGGTACTAAATAAGTGAATTAATTTGGGTAGAATGATCGTTTTTATTATGTTAGCTCATCCTACCCATGAGTAATCAATGTTTTTCCAATTGTTTAGATCTAGTTTTAATTGTTTGAAAAGTTTTTTAGTTTGTGTTCATATAATTCCTGTGCTTGTTTTGGTAGATTCCTAAGTATTTTATATTATCAAAGGCGATTTTAAATGGTGTTTCTCTTTCTAAATTTTGCTGCTCTGATGTGTTGGAAATATATAGAAATGCTGATGATTTATGTGCATATATTTTGTATCCTGCAACTTTACTAAAGTTGTTGATTATTTCCACTAACTTTTTAGTTGATTGTCTAGGATTTTTTAAGTAGACCTTCATATCATCTGCAAAGAGTGATAGCTTAGTCTCCTCATTGCCTATTTTAATACTATCAATTTCTTTTTCTTCTCTGATTGCTACTACTAGTGTTTCTAGTACAATGTTAAGTAATAGACGTGATAATGGGCATGCTTGTTTCATGCCTGATGTTATTGGGAAGGCTTCTAATTTAGTCCTACTGCATATGATGCTCTTTATGCTTTTAAATACATACTGTTTATTACTTTTAGGAAAGGTCCTTCAATTCCTATCATTTCTAGTGTTTTCAATAGGAATGGGTGTTATATTTTGTCAAAGGCTTTTTCAGTATCTATTGAGATAATCATATGGTTTTTGTTGGTTTGCTTGTTGATATGGTCAATTATGTGGATGGTTTTCCTAATGTTGAAGCAACCTTGTATTCCTGGTAAAAATCCCACCTGATCATGACGGATAACCCTCTTGATCACTTGCTGGAGTCTTTTTGTTAGTATTCAGTTTGAGATTTTTGTATCTGCATTCATTAGGGATATTGGTCTGTAGTTTTCTTTCTCTGTTTTTGGTCTGCCTGGCTTTGGAATCAGAACCATATATGTGTCATAAAAGGAATTTGGTAGGACTACTTCTTTGCTTATTATGTCAAATAATTTCTATAGTATTTGGGATTAGTTGTTCTTTGAAGGTTTGATAGAATTCACTTTTGAATCCATCAGGCCCTGGAGATTTTTTCTTAGGGAGTACTTTGATGGTTTGTTCAAATTATTTTTCTGATATGAGATTGTTTAAGTATTCTATTTCTTCTGCTGTTAATCTAGGCAATTTATAATTTTGTAAATATTCATCCATATCACCTAGATTGCTATATTTATTGCCATATAATTGGACAAAATAGTTAATGATTGCCTAATTTCCTCTTCATTAGAAGTGAGGTCTCCCTTTTTGTCTATGATACTGTTAATTTGGTTTTCTTCTTTCCTTTGTTTTATTCGATTGACCAGTACTTTGTCTATTTTATCTTTTTTTCAAAATACCAGCTTTTAGTCTTATTTATTAATTCAATAGTTCTTTTACTTTCCATTTTTAAGAATTTCTCCTTCGATTTTTAGTATTTCTAATTAAGTTTTCATCTGAGGATTTTTAATTTGTTCATTTTCTAGTTTTTTAAGTTGCATGCCCAATTCATTAACCTTTGTCCTCCCTAATTTGTTAATATATGCACTCAGTGATATAAATTTTCCTCTTAGAACTGCTTTGGCTGTATCTCATAGGTTTGGGTAAGATGTCTCATCATTGTCATTGTTTTCAATGAAATTATTAATTATTTCTATGATTTGTTCTTTCACTAAATTATTTTGGAGAATCATATTATTTATTTTTCAATTAGTTTTTGGTTTGCCTCTCCATGTATTCTTGGAGTAGCTCCCCGCCCCCCCCACTCCCTCTGCCTTTCTAGTAATGAACTCTTGTGGGTAGACTGTATGCCGACAGAGATTGCTTTGTGTGCTCTCTTTGGCACATGTCCCATAGGTTTGCCATCGCAGCTTTAGAGTAAGACTTTGGCTGGGTTGGCTTATGGAAGATGAATATACAAGTGATGCCTTCTCTAATGCAGGGAGGGGAGGGAGAGACAGATTAACATGGGAATTTCCATGTAACCAAAAAAATTAATTAAAAAAAGCTTTTCTGTTTTTGTTTTTTAAAGGAAGATGGACATAAGGGAACATTTAGTGGAGGTTTAGGAATGAAGTCTGAACAATGACATCTGAGGGTTTGGAATCACTGGGATGGGGAAGGAATGATGGGGTGGGATTATGTTAAACAATGTAAACTTCTTGTAAGTTATTATTCAGAAAAAAACATATTCTAGGGGTAGAGGAGACATACTATTTGAAACTTTTAGCCCTAGAGAACTGCCTGGGAGCCCTGAGCATTTAAATGACCTGCCAGGGTGTCCTATCCAGTATGATTCAAAAATGGAGCTTAAATCCAAGTTTCCTGACTTCAAGATCCACTGGCTCATCTTGACTTTCTGGAGTTCTTTTTTTAAAGCATTTATTAATATTCCTTTTTAACATGGTTACATGATTCATGCTCCTACTTTCCCCTTCACCCGACACAACCCCCCACCCCCATGGCCAATAAACATTTCTACTGTTTTTAACATGTGTCATTGATCAAGACCTATTTCCAAATTGTCATTAGTTCCATTGGTGTGGTAGTTTTGAGTCTACATCCCCAATCATGTCCACCTCAACCCATGCGTTCAAGCAGTTGTTTTTCTTTTATGTTTCCTCACCTGTAGTTCTTCCTCTGAATGTGGGTAGTGTTCTTTATCATAAATCCCTCAGAGTTGTCCTGTGTCATTGCATTGCTGCTGGTACATAAGTCCATTACATTTGATTTTACCATAGTATATCAGTCTCTGTGTACAATGTTCTTCTGGCTCTGCTCCTTTCACTCTGCATCAGTTCCTTGAGGTCTTTCCAGTTCACATGGAATTCCTCCAGTTTATTATTCCTTTGAGCACAATAGCATTCCATCACCAGTATATACCACAATTTGTTCACCCATTCCCCAAATTGAAGGACATACTCTCCTTTTCCAGTTTTTTGCCACCACAAAAAGCACAGCTATAAATATTTTCATACAAGTCTGTTTATCTATGATCTCTTTGGGGTACAAACCCAACAATGGTATGACTGGATCAAAGGGCAGGCATTCTTTTATAGCCCTTTGAGTTCACAACTCCACCAGTAATGTATTAATGTCCCAATTTTTCCACATCCCCTCCAACATTCATTACTCTCCCCTTCTTTCATTTTAGCCAATCTGCTAGGTGTGAGGTGATACCTCAGAGTTGTTTTCATTTGCATTTCTCTAATTATTAGAGTTTTAGAACACTTTCTCATGTGCTTGTTAATACTTTTGATTTCTTTACCTGAAAATTGTCTATTCATGTCTCTTGCCCATTTATCAATTGGGGAATGACTTGATTTTTTTATATAATTGGTTTAACTCCTTGTATATTGTAAAAGTGAAATTTGGGAAATGTATCAAACTACATTTCCCGTGGTCCAACAGGTTTCTGTTTCCGGTTCTTTGGGTGTGGGGACACCTACACCTCGATGCAGGGAAGAGTTTATAATCTCCGGGGTTATCATTTTTAATATTAATAATTTGGCGAACCACACAGGAGTAATTTGAACTTTCAATTTTCTGTATAGCCTAAGAAGAAGCCATGCAGCTCTGGGACCCAGAGTCTCAGAAGCGATTTTTTTCCTCGCCCAGTCCTCTCCCAGTTTTCCCCAGTTTAGAGGCTGTTTTACGGGGAAGAGAGACAATGGTTTTAATTGAGGCTGGGCTGGGAATTATTTTGCTCAATGCCCCGGGCCTGGTGGCCCTTGCTGGCACTGATGGACTGCTGGTGCCCAGCCAGTTTCGTCTCCCAGCCTATCTCCTGACTCCTGACTTGATCTCCATTCCTGCTGCGCACGAAAGCCTACAAGCCTGCCAGCATTCCAGTCCCTGTGATCTCTTATCCTGACTGCTAATCCTGCTAGTTCCAGTCCCAGTGCTGCCGCTTCCAAAACCCCGAGCTCCAACATGGATGACCCCTGGCTGCTGACTTGCAGAGATCTCGACCTCCAGAGACAATTTGGGTAGTATATTCCCCTTTCTCCCTATTTCTAGCCTTCCACGTGTTTCTCTAAAGACCTAATTTAGGCAACCCCCACCCCCACAAGCTCTACACGTGGGATTTTCTACAAAACTTTTTCTCTAGCCTCGAGCCCAAAGACCTGACTCCACATGGACCTAGAGTTTACCTTTAATGGGGCCAAATGGCCTATTCAGACTTGCTTGTGATTAAAAACTGAACTCAGGGGAAGAAATTTCACCCCATACCTGCTCAGAACTTTGAGCAAAGACTGATTACAAAAAAAACAAAACCTTTCAGAACTGAATGAGCTTCATTTCTGTTTTTTTAAGAGACTGTATTTTACTGTATTTTGCTAATTAGTTTTGTAAATTAATCTTGCTTATTTCTTTGATTTTCCTGTTGCACTGAATCATTTTACACTAATGAAGTTTCTGCTTATGATGATATTATATTTCCTAATTTACTTAAAACTTACTGTATCAGAAGCAATGCGGTTATATGTACCACCTATGAACATCTTATAGAGCACATGTCTTTTAAAATTTACTCTGTCTTGGTAATATTATTGCCTTAAATGAGTAGAAGCATTTCCTACCCAGGATTTTTTTTAAATACAGAGAGTCTAGGAGCTCCTGTATATTCTTATCTGAGGATAATTATATCAGAAGGTTTCTTTTTTTTAAATAACACATTTTGCTATGGAAGCAATAACAGAATTTGTTGAGAAACTCTTAGCCAAGATTTAAAGTTGTAACAAGTAAATGATTTTAAATATTGTTTATTGTTTTAAAATGTGCTATTGGAAATAATGGTACTCTATTTGAATGTGCACTGTGAATCTGCTAATTGTAAGATCCATTTACACTCACAGAATGAAAACCTCATTTTTCGGTAACATAACCCTTCTAGTTCTAAGCTATATATATATATATGATTTTTTAAAACATTTTTTTTTAATGAGAGCAATTGATTTTTCCTTTTTCTCATCTTGTACTAGAAGTACATATATGATCATTATTTATTCTTTTTCTGATTCTACAGCAAATACCTGAGCCTATAGGACTGTGATTTAAATGCCTCTCTGATTCCAGAAGGGAATATTAAAGCCATTAATAGTGCTAAAGAAAGCACGTGGTCAGAGACTTGACTGACTAAGATCTGCA